>NW_028297098.1:8199532-8410062 GCF_055798465.1 Pogonomyrmex barbatus
TTAGTTATAGATTAGATCAGATGTAATATGAAACAGAATAATTGTGTTGCATGACAATAACTATAGATATAATTTTATAAGAGACAGCTCTTTGTATACACGCGTATATACTAAGAAAATTTGCTGACATTATTACCTATTTTGGCAACAGTGCCAAAAGATGGAAAGTCTCTAAATTCTGTAAATATAGAACGATCCTTTTGTTCTCTTCTCTCTTAAATGCACAATAGACAGTGCTCGCCAACACTTGTAAACTATCGAATGGATCGATAATTAATTCGCAACTTTAAATCTAGCGAATATAATACATATTATATATTTTTTACTGTATAATTTTTATAAATAAAAAAAAGCTTTCAAGCAAAGCAAAGGAATTGTCTTAATTACGCGAAATTGTTTCTTTTTTTCTATTAAAATTATTATTATATATGACAAAAGTAATTTATTTAAAGAGCATTATAAAAAAGAAAACAATGAAAATTTGGAAAAAATTTTCTTTGTCATAAATAAATTAATTTTCCACGCACAAACTATATTAGTAAAAGAATGTGTGTGTGTGTGTGTGTGTGTGTGTGTGTGTGTGTGTGTGTGTGTGTGTGTGTGTGTGTGTGTGTGTGTAAATTCTTATTTTAAAGATTTCTAAATTATTATCAAAATAGACAATAAGATAATAATATTGAAGTTAAAAAGTATGGTAAAAATAAAAAATGTAATAGATATGGAAAGCTCAAAGAGAGTCTTATAAAATAATAAAAATAATAAAAAGAATTAATAAAATGAAAATCAATTGTGGACCTAATAGATGTTCAAATAAGCAATATAAAAGTTGAAATACCTCGCAATAAAAATGGAAGCGATATGTAAAAACAGTATATTTGTGTGAAAATTTCATGACATTGTACATATTGTACACTAGCATTTACCACGAGACGCGGAAGAAATCGCCGGTTAATTTAAGCCTCGTAGTATGAATATATTCCGGTTATTAAGTTATACACCCGCGTAATATCAGATCGTGAGCTGGAAATGTAGAAATGGCGATGGTAGTAAAAATTTTTTATCGACTATTTCTCTTACGCTGTATATAAAGGAATATTTAGATGTAAAATGAAAGAATGAAGTAAGAAAATAATATCTGCAAAAGGATAAGCAGATAAAATAAAAGAATATTAAAGTAAGATGCGTTATAAAGCCTTGAAAGAAAATATAACAAAATATGCCATTCTAGTGCAGTTGCTAATGAAATAGCGCTACGAAAATTAGTGGTGTAAAGTTTAATTATACGTCGGTATTAACGTTAACTCACGTGCTACAGTCGGAGAAACGTATCATTAATATAAAGAATAGCCATTATCTTAAATAGTAACAATAGTAATAAAATTTTCCTTTAGTAATACTAATTCTATAGTCAAAAAATAGAAGGAGAGCACAGATAGACCCCTTAAATGGAAATAATCGTACTGAAATAAAATTCGCGAGATATTAAAGTCTACTGCGGGAAGTAAAGTAGAGATAATAGAGAATAGTGTGTGAATTCTCATAGTGAGAAAATATATCATGAAAGTTAAATTATGCGCCCTGAAAACGATGACTCATGTATGGTTTAGTCAGTGCAACGAAAACGTGCGAAATGTTCGTCGCCTTAAATAGATACGACGACAGTAGTAAAAATAAAAGTTCTCCGTCGACGATACTATTTCTCCCTAAGCTGCACATAAACGAATATTCACGACTGATCAGAGTACGAAGTGCGAAAGCACGTTTCCGAGAAGAGGTAATAATATATAATCGCGCGAATAAAATAAAATCCTAGAAATATCAGAATATCCAGAATAGCGTAATGAGAAGAACGGAGCTCTGTAGTAAAGAAAACTGTAGTATCGCACATATCTTCATAAGACTCATCTCCAATTCTCATAATTTTCACACGCTCGATAGACACGTTTTCAAATCGAGAACAAGAGTTTCGTGGATCAAATTTCGAATACAGCAATCTCTCTCACATCACTTCCGTTATTCCAACGCGGAATTTCTTCGTGACCTAGGTCGGCCGCGATCGCCGCTTTCCTCGGCTCCTTCCCAGGGAAGTTGAAAAGTTGTTTCAGACGCCAATTCCAAGGAAGATGAAGACGAACAAAGAACCGCCGGCGGAAGAGGCAGGAGCGTCTTCCTACTCGGATTTTCATCCGGTCGGGGGTTAATCCGGACTTTCCAGTTCCTTCGCTGAAGGAACTGGAAACATTTACAGCCAGCCGGCACGAAACTCGTTGCTCCTCTACTGCGCGCGACTATCAATCCGACTTCTACCCTTGCCATCGTCCGCGGCGAATTTATCAATCTCGATGTCGACCCGTACGAGACGTCCATTCTTCAGCCACCGAAATGAACGACTTCGTCTCCCTGACGCGATCGCGTGCAATTTGTCAAATCACGCTTGTTTGCCCTAAGCACTTTCCCGAACTTACGGAAACGGATAAGTTCGGCGACGAGCCGGGGCTCCGCTCGTCGCCGCCGGCGCGTTCTTCCGTCGCGGCACTAATTAAAGGTCGCGTATTGTCACGAGCGAGCTTTGTTCGCATTTCAATTACGGCCCGGTCGATTTCGTTGAATGAAGCCACGAGCCAATCCGAAAGGTCCCATCCCAGTCGACATTGTTCTTATCCCTCTTGTTCATCAGGAATTCGACCGCTTTAAGACGCAGGCTTTGATATAGTACCGGCCTGAAAATTGAATACTACGCTTACAGAAAGCGCAGGGATGCTCATTTAAATCTAGATGAACATTTTCGAAATGCGATTATCGTGTTTTATCCGATTCCTCCAAGTCACGTTCCTTCGAAACATGATCGAAAGGTACATTGAAGTTACAATTAAAAACTATTAAAACATCTTCCCGAATATGCTGCTGAACTTTCAAAGTCTTGACGAATTTCTCCGCTAAATAGATAAAAACTTTTTCGTGCTTCGTATATTTGATGAGAAATGAACAAGATAAAATTTTTTGTCGCATTGCGTTTATACAACTAACAGTTCTCAACTATCATGAAAAGAAAAAAAAAACAGTTCGTCGCCTTGCGAATTCTTTGACAGAGTGAATTATGACGATCATTAGGTGGATTGATTTCACCGTGCAAAAGTTTAAATTTAGCGACATTGAATTTCGCGAATTGAACCGCGAGCCCATTCGCGTTCGTCGTGTCGTCAATCTTCGTTCCAGGCTCCACCAGTCCCGCTGTTCTTACCGCTCGAATATGTCGCAAGGCTTGTCGAATATAAAAAAAAAGAAGAGATTCAAGCGAATAGCAGAGGTGCGCGGTCTCGACAGGTTGATCGAATCGAATTTCTTATTTATTCTAGAAAGAACTTTCGTGCGAAATCGCAATATTCGTATTGACGACAAAATTCGCTATGTTATTTCCATAAAGTATCTTTCAATGATAGGATTTTTATTGAATAGCTCTTCGACAAAACAATGGAAAATTTGCATGTACGGAGAAAATTGTTCAGTTATATAATAATAAAATAGTCGATCATAAGAATCTATCGAATTGCGAATCGTGCCACGTTGATGTCGCGTATATTTTTCATGGCGTGTCAGAGAAATATTACACGGACAAATCTAAATCGGAGTTGATCTAGAATGTTAACTTAGCGGTCTTATTTCAAATCTCAAAAGAAAAGAGAGAAGATTTGATATTTTATATTTATTTCGCTATCCATCTTGAGCTTGCTTTTTATTTCAATCCGCGGAATATAAAACAGATACGTTCGAAGATTTTCTTGAATAATGATTGTTAATATAAGTTAATAAAGCTATGTAAAGAACGAAGTGCTCGTTGAAAAGAGGTGACGTCGCCGCCGGCAACGGGTGGAATTAATAAAACGCCACTGTTTGCGAATGTAATTTGCGGAATGGAATCAACGTCTATTTAAGTCCTGATGAAATTACCGACCGGTTAGAGATAGATGGAGCTTCAAAGGGACGGAGATAATATTCATTCATAAATTCTGTCTGCGCGAGACGAGCGAGAGTAAAGGTGGATGGGAAGACGCCGCAAGACGGACAGGGATCAGATTGGAGCGGTTGTGAAAAACGGATCAATACTAATTAATCTAATTAACGAGGCCAATTTAAGTCGCGAGTCGACTTTAATGGCTTTTTCAGCTTACTTTCGTGAGCGGGGCAGTGTAATACTTGTGCTGTTGGAATCTGTTGGATTAGTTCAGGAGCGTGTTGTACAAAGACAGATTAATTTTAGATTTAACTAAAAACGAATGTACATCAAAGGAAGAACTTACTGTTCTTCTTTCTCATTTAAATAAAACACAGCTCCCATCGCCGTATGTAAAATCATCGCGAATCATCGCGGCAAAGTAGAAAACATGGACTGACCAACATTGACTACGTCAATTCATGGATAATAAAATAATGTTACATGTTAACGATTGTTTGCGAGTATTTCAATAAGATGTGCAGATTTCTAGAAGTTTACTTCATTGTAATACTTGTGTATTTTGAATTTTTTTCTGATCAAATTTCAATTTTTTTATTTTTATCTTCGATGAAACGACAGTTCGACCGAAATTACGGCAGTTTCAGGCTCTGCGTAAAGTCTGCCAATGCACGCAGTCAATATCCCTCGTGGTTTCCATTAATTTCGTAACTAATTACGTCTCCTTCGAACTCAGCGGGACTACTGCGGCGCGTGTACTACCGGTACGGGAACTATTTCGATCCCTTTGAAAGCTACGTTTCGGTTTTGTTCGCACGAATGGAATGAGAAACCGCATCGCGTAACATTTTGGCGAATAACTGGATGCAATAAAAATACGGCAGACTGATACATGGCGTATTTTGGAAAGTTTGCAGCATTTCATGATGATTATCCTTTGACAAATCCGAAATTAATTTTCTCTTTGCTGAAGTATAGGAAATTTCGTAAATGAGAGATTAATCGGAAATTTTATTAATTAAATTTTAATTGATAAAGGACTTGGAACAGTAAATGCGAATTAATTGATTAAAATAGTTGTTTTCTATCAAACGTGAAATTGTAGCGTTTATCATATTTGAGATACGACAGTGTCGCAAAAAATTCTTGAGTTTTCCGGTGATTACGACACGTGACGTTTAATTGCGCCGGGTGTTTCGTCGATTCCCGATTAAAATTCCGCGAGTTTGGTAAAAAGGGTCCGAGAGAAAGAAGAAAGGTTTAGTGGATGGTAACGCGATGGAAGCTGCACGTGTAACGCACAATACCGGCCGCAATCCCGTCTGGAGCGACGTTAGTTTTTCAGCGGCACGGGACGCGCCCGGCCGTCGTTTATTCGCCATCGATCGATTGTTAAATCGTGCGTGACGATGAATGCCGGTTGGGGGGTGAAACCGACGAGACATGGGATGAAGCACGTCAGGGAAGATTGTCCGAGGGATTTTTCAGGATTGCGTAGATGCGCACGTGCATGGATGTCGCGTGAGATCGGCGTGGGCGCGTCTACGTGTTTGTGTGCACGTGTATATACGGATCTCTGTGAGGATGGCGCATTATTTCCGGAATGGCGGACAACGAGTCTCGAGCGGTACATTAATTGACTATATATTCAATACCCTCTCTTCCTCTTCCTGGGCATTAATTCGGCTATCTCGAGAGTAGCTTCCGTCGTCCGCGACTACTCGCGACTACAAAAGGAACGAAATCCGCCGTTAATGAAGCGCCTTAAATGCGCGCTACTTAACGCCCCCAGCAACGACGAGAAAAGAGAACGACGAACGGTTTCCCGAATCGGGCTGCTTGGCAAGAATAATTGATCGTTAAACGCATTTGCATCACGATGCGGTCGTTATTTCACCGCCAGTTGGATAACGATTACGCGATGCTGTAATCGTCGCGTTTCGCAACGTGAGAAACAAGCGTCGCTTTTTACAGATGAATAAAATATATTATTTTATTTAAAATATATATGTATATTTCCAGCTTTGTCTTACAATAATTTTCTTTCAAGGTCTTTTGACATCGAATCGAATTGAATCAAATCGAATCGTTGAAATATAATTTTTAATTATCGTTATAATTATTGGTAGGAGTTTTAATATATAGATAATAAAGAAAGAAATTTCTATGTAAGAAAAATAATATTGATTAACATATGTTATTCGTATTCGAATCTTTCAGATTCAAAATTTTCGAATAATTCGAATTCGAATCATAGAAAATTCAAATTCAAATCGAATCGAATCAGGTAAAATTCGATTTGATTCGATTTGTATTTGATATGCAATAGCTTGCATATCTCTACTTAATAATCATTATTCATCACAGACATTCCATGTTAAAAGATATATCAAATTTATATAACTAGATATTTCAACGAAGTGTTACAATAAAAGTCCAATTGTGTCTTTTTGCAGGTCGAACGCATGACTCGACTTACACTCTATACAGATTAGGCGAAAGATTGTCTACGGGCGCAAGATTGTACGTGGAAACCGGAAGAGCCGACGGATTGGACGCGGATGGAGATTCGCCAAACAGTCTTCACTCATTCACTGGTCCACCGATTCCTCAAGGAGAGGGCACGAGTATCACTCGGGCTTTCTTGGACGGCAATCATACTCTAATTAGCATTATGGCGCGCATCAATCCCAGTCCCGATTGGTTCGTAGGCGTGGATTCCTTCCAGTTGTGCGTCGAGGGCAATTGGGTCGATACCGTTACCGTAGAGGTAATTACATTTGGTATTAATGCGTAATGAAACTGAGTGCATCAATATCAAAATTTCTCTCGTGAAAAGGAAATTGAAGTAATTGCAACGCAGCAAATGTATAATGTAACGTGCACTTTTATAAAAAATGCGGATTTATATCCGCATTTTTATCTATTTTTAATTATAATTTATCTTTATATATTATATACATAAATTATATATATAATCCATGTTGCTTATTCAATTCGATAAACTATTATTATTTAAAACATATTTTTGTCTTACATAATTATATGGTCGTATAATATGTTAAATAATATGTATACAAGATGTAAATCGCATTTGAATTAGCCTTGGAAAGTCAGATGTTTGAGCATCGTCGGTAATGAAATATAATTTATGCGTTATGTATATGGGTTTGTGTGTGGTGTGTGTGTGTGTGTGTGTGTGTGTGTGTGTGTGTATGTGTGTGTGTGTGTATTACTGTTTTAAAAAAAATGAAGATGTATTGCAATATGCAACGACGTTTGTTTTTTTTAAAAACAGCTATGTATTTTCTTTACACCAATTGATTCATCTCATTATTCTGTGCATAAAAGTATTAAGATATAGTTGCAAATGAATAGTTTACGAGATATTTTATTCTTTATGTCAATTGCATATCAAATTCAAGCCTCATAACTTAGAAAGTACTTACTAAAAAATATTTTATTATAGTGTTTTGAAGAGCTCTCGAAGTGAGCTACAGGAATATATAATAAAAAATGGGGGTTTCCATTTAAAAACACAAGTTGACCTCTATATGATTTTGGCGACACCACTCAAGGTCAAACTAATGACAACTTTTTATATCCTCCAAACCATACAATTTTCGTTTGAAACATTTTTATCTGCCGGTCTCGGTTTTCAAAATATTCGACTGAATGGATTAAAATGAATCACCCTGTATATACATACAAATATACAGGGTGTCCGGCATCGATACGGTGATTTTTAATAATTAATAACTCGATAATTATCGCGAAATTATCAACTCTCAGCGATGTCGGACATATATATATATACAGGATGTCCGGCATCGATTATATCATCTTTCGTGTGCAGGTAGAGCTGATAAAACTGAGTAAAAAAGTTCTCTATCATTTTGCAATTTTCGCGAATATATATATATATATATATATATATATATATATATATATATATATATATATACATCCCTAGGTGTCCCTGTATATACAGAATGTCCCAAAATTGAAATATTTCCTTTTAAGAGCAGATTCTTTGGAACATTCTAAGACGAAAATTCTAATATGAAAATGAGGCTATAACAGTTTTTATATTATTGGCGATTAAAGTTCACTAATCACAGAGCTGATATTTCGCGCGCTCAGACATGGTGATATGACAAGTGATAAAGGTTTCACGAGGGTCCTCTTACAACATCGAGAATATCACAGAAATATACAATGACATTCTTATTAAGAAATTATTTTTGTTTCGGAATTTATTTGTATATTACACAATTAATATCACAACATAACATCGTAAAATATCTGTTCAATAACAATATTGTAATAGCTGTCAAAAAAAATGCATAACCATATTTATTTACCTCGTATGGTAATGTCAAAATGGTTCAACCAATTCAGATGGTAAACTTTTGGTAATATTATTAATGGTAATATTAGTAATATGTCAAATATTTATGGTGGAACCTTTACCACTTGTCATATAGATCATCATGTCTGAGCGCGCGAAATATCAGCTCTGTGATTAGTGAACTTTAATTGCCAATAATTTAAAAACTATTATAGTCTTGACATTTTTATATTAGAATTTTTGTCTTAGAATATTCCAAAGAATCTACTCTTAAAAGAAAATGCATCAGTTTAAAGACATCCTGATATATATATAACCGCTTGGCCAGAGGGTTTATTTTTTTGGAGGACATTTTTTTATGGTGTACACACACATACACACACACACACACACACACACACACACACACAGGGTGTTCTCAAAAAAAATAAAAACCTCGGCCAAGCAGTTATATGCAAGTAGAGCAAACTAAACTAAGTCGAAAGTCCTGTACTATTTTACGATTTTCGCAATAGTTAACGAGTTATTAAATTTATGAAAATAGTCAAATTGCAAGCGCGCGGTGAGATAAAACCGGCCAGTAAGGCACGCATTCGCCGTTGCTAGGCACGCGTGAAACACGCTAGGCGCACGTAACGTACGTAGATGAAAGCATAGCCAATGCCGCTTGCAATCAACAACTCCACGCGTGCCTAGCGATGGCGGACGCGTGTCTCACTGAGCGGTTCTATCTCACCGCGAATATACATATACATATATACAGGATGTTCGATAATACTGTATTACTTCTCGTGAACGATTAGAGTGAGTTATATTAAACAAAAAAGTCCTGTATCATTTTATGATTTTCGCAATAATTAAAGAATTATTTAATCTATACAGATCCGCGAATGAATGTGCATTCGTGCGAAAAGGCAGCTCAATGTTATGCATATTTATAGTTGCTAGGTGCATAGCAAAATGTTTGGATATAATCTACGAGTAATAGATATTTGTTTATAGCACACACTTGTAAATATATTGCCGCGCGTCTAGTAACCATGAGTGTGCACAATGTTGAGCTATGTTTTTGTATGAAAGCTCATTCTGTATAAGTTAATAACTCTTAAATTATTGCGACAATCGCAAAATAAAATTTTTCTATTCGATACAACCTATTCTACTTACTTACAAGAGATGATACGGTTATTATCGGGTGCCCTATGCATATGTGGATGTGCGTGTATGTGTGTGTGTGGTGTGCGCGCGCGCGTGTGCATGTGCATATATATATATATATACACACACACACACACACACACACACACACACACACACACACACATATATATATATATATATATCGTTGCACATCTTGTCATTCCACTAAAATCCGCGAATGCTCGGAAAATGCATCCATTTAAACCACCTTCGCTATTCCTTTTTCAACAGCTCGACCCGCTGGATGGGGGCACGGATAACGGCTTCACATTCACGGCTGCCAACTGGCCAACGCAGCCCCAAGGAATCGCTTACAGGATCACATCCCGATATCCGGCACATCCCGCGGGAAGCTTCTATTATCCGAATCTACCTCGTCTACCGCCGATAGCTACCCTCACATTCACCAAGGTACATATCTCATATCCCCGTGCACACGCTATCCTTTATTTTCTCCGCATTACTTCATGTGTGAAATAAATTGATTAACTCGATAAAAATAAAATCTTTTTACATAAAGCTTTGCGCGTAATTATCCTGAAACAGTACAAAACTCGAAAATCATACTTTCTACTCACATGTAGAACGATGAAAAGATAATAAGATAAATGAATTTCGCTTATGAATCGCTTTTAAACACTTTTGTTTTTCAAGAATTTAGAAACTCACAAATTATATGTCTTTTAGTGGCTCGATATTATCTCATTCTTTTATGCATTTAACGCTTTGATTTCATCAGAGCTCTTTTGTCATCTGGTATAAAATAGCCGCGCAGCAGCAGCCCATTAAAAGAACATCGAGCTTCAGTAATAACCATTAATTTATTTCCCCGGTATTGATACGCTGCGTAATAAATGCCCTGACAATATCAGTTTCAACATAAAACTGATTAATTGCATTCGCTGTTTAAACGATCTAATAATTCTCGTACGAGACGGCCTGATAATATAGGCTCGATAATGCGAGACCGGACAATGCTTTATTGTGCCAATTTTCGAATATCGAGCACCAAGTATGCTGAAATTATATATTTCTACTGATATATTTTGCTTCATAAACGGGACGGTCAAGTGATCGATATACATACATTTTAAATATTTATTTTAAAGAAATTATATCGCTATTGTTTTTCTTGATATCTCACCGCGAGTGAATTTGTATTCAAATACGAATCGCTGAATTATTTTATCTTCGTTATTTTACATCCTTTTCCTCATTGCTGACATTAAATACATTTTCGAGACGTAAGAAGGATGGCTCGACTCAACGCAAATATTTGTTTTTCGAAGCCATGCGAAAAGGCTCACCCTTAGGTTTACCCATCACCTTGCGTTCCTCCAAACATCGAAGCTATCTTCGTGAAGTTATTTTCCACCTTATTGCCAAACCGATATCTCTAACCCAATTTTTTCGTCGAAAAGTTAGATATTAATATTATCTGAAAAGGTTATTTCAGAAAGCTTTCAAAGAAAGATTTCAAAAGAAAATCTGAATGTTTTGGACATGTTTAATATACAAAAATATACAAGTGCTATTACTAATCAACGATTATTTTCAATATATTAGACAGTTGATAAAATTTTAAAATTAAATAAATTAAATAAATTAGGAACAATCGATATCGCAAGCATTACATGTTATCCAAAGATAAATTAATTATATTGATCAAAGATTCGTAAACATAACGACTTTCAACTTTTTCCTGTCCACAGTATGATACTCGCGGTAATGTAATTCGAGCGACAACGACTCACATTAACTCGCTAATTATCTTTGCCTACAGTCCATCCTATCGCTCTCCTTTCCTGACTCCTCTTCATCTGCTTCCAACCTCTCTTTGACTCGTGTCACCTCTGCTTCCGTTTTCGCATAGGGCAAAGGGATGGCCCGCCTACTAAATTCCTCTCCCTTACTCAACCTCACTTACCACTTAATTACCAAACTTCTGTCGCTAATCCGATATACTCTCTCACAGCTTCCTCTCTCCGTTTTCTCGCTAGCCTTCTGTTCCTCCTTTGACTTTTGCCGGTTTATGATAACGTAATCTGCATTTGCTACTTTCAGCAGATTTATTAGTTTCATGTGAAAACAGGATAAAAAATGATTCGCGACATGAGATATAATTTAATATGCTGTAAGACGAATTCTTTATTAATAATTCTTAATTAATTTATTTTACATTTTTCCCATTTTCAATATTAATGCATGTTAGTAAAGATATTTAAGCGGAATAAGTTGTAAGTTATATTCTGTCAGATTTCAAGTAATCCATTTTTCAAATAATCCAAATTGGTATGTGTCACGTGTAGTCTTTCTTGGCGCTTAAGATATATTATACTAAGATATAATACAATCATCGTAATATATGTGTCATTTTATTTCTGTTATATTTTCACGAATGGCTATCAAGAGCCAGTTTCAACCCCACTGAGAAGGAGAGTTGCTCGCAGTTGCGCTTGCGACCCTACTGTTTCCATTAAACTTCATGCTTCCGGAACTCCATTAAACTGAAAATCAGACCGCCTAATGTAATGCCCATTTCGTACAACAACGCGCCCATTATCGCCCTAAAGTGTCCGGCTTCGCGAAATCGAGGACATTTGTTTACGCCACTTGGCTTCTTGAAAGCTTTGAATGATGGAAGCATGATCAGTATTGAAACGAAAATTAGCGTATGGATTATTATACGAATTCGTACATTATTGCGAGACATGTTTATGGCGCGAACAACAGCTATTTATTGAATAATAAATTCAATAATTACTTACAATTTAATATTCAACTTACGATTTAATATTATATTCATATATGTGATATTGAAGATTATATTTGTTTATATTAGATAGTATGCAAAGTATGCAATATGTAAAGCACGTAACAATTCGACAAATAGTTTGTCATTTCAAGAAATTTAGAGCGGGGTCGTTTGTAAATTTCTTGAGATGACAAATTTAACGTGCCAAAATTTATTATATTATGGAAAGCACGTTCCTAAAATTAAATTTGCGGCGGAAGATGCGGCGTAGCATGCTAACGTCTGCGAAAAGGCTAAAATATTTAGTCTTTAGTCTAAATAGAAAGAAGGAAATTACTGAGGTGGAAAAGGAAATTTTAATTAAAAAAATAACAATATAACAGATTTAATTCGAAATTTTCCCGAGTTGGCATATTTGTGGGCTAATTACACTGATTAAAATAAAATCGCGATCTAAAATTAATTTCGTAAAAACTTAAAATATATAAATACTATTCTCAAGTGGCAAAAAATATACGCGAGTATCTCTTGAGCATATGCAATTAAAGGTTCAATCTATTTCAATCGAGGTCGGTCGTGTCGCACCTCTTAGTTCTCTCATTGCAAAATTTTCTCGAAAAATAATATCTGGATAAAAACAATAACGTGTAAATAATGTAATATCATAATTATAATGATATATTGAAAAACAAAGTATTTTAATATGTCGTCATATGTCATAAAGATGCATCTTTTTTAAAAAACAATATATAATATTTAAAAAAAATATTTTGTTTAAGATAATATCTAAAAGTATTTTAATTAAAAATTAATTATATAACCCCAACTTGTTAACTTTTGAAAACCCTTTATATTCTGCTGTAGCAGAATACAGTAAGACGATACTTTTATCAAGATACTAATTTTCATGAAATGTTAGTCTCTAAAAACAATATTCTCAATTTTATCAAAAAAAAAACTTAATTTTATTATACTTTTCAATCGATTATTGAATCAACTTTTCCACTAGAAATGACATTTTCTTTAAATATTGCAATGCAATGGAAGCTGGCCAACGTTTGCAGACAGCTAATATTTATCCCGATCGATTATCAATTGTTAATGTTGATCTCGCGCGAATACAATTTTATACAAACGACTAATACACGCGTGACGTGTTAATTATCATCGAGCATGGTTGTCCGCGTAGGGATAATTAGTGTCTCTTGAGGCTAGTGTGCGCGGACGTGCTGGAGTATGAGTCACCAACCACGGATATGGATAAATTGAGGTCTACGGCGGTGAGCCAAATCATCGCGAGCCGAATTAGCTAAATCGACTCGAAAATGGTGCAGCACCCTAAATTAATTTAAATGTCAGAAATTGAATTAGGGGCTTACACGCTTTCACTCGTCGAAAGCACGATGTCGATTACAATCAGGCCCATATTTCTCGCAAAGATTGATGACACAGGAAGAATATAAATTGCATAATAGCATTGTTACAACAGTATATTATTATATTCGATAAAATATCTATTTATTATCAGAAAAGAACAGAACATCTTCTATGAATATTTTTTTATAACATTAATTTAATAAATTTATAATATTAATAATATTATAATTTTTATAATATTTTTCAAATATTTTTTAAACACTTTAATTCGCGTATCAATTGAATTCGAGTCAGTTATCGATGCTCTCTTACGGTACAATATGTGCTAATTCGCCCACTCAAAAATACCATTCAAATCGCGGGATACATCCAAATCTTCCCTCGGGATAACTCGTGATCACGCTCTGGGGGCTGGTAACGCATGAATTACTATAGTCGAGTGCTGCAGATAAAGGGCTATATTCGCATTGGCGTGCGGAATCGGCGTGGAGCGGATTAGGCAGATTAAACAGATTAAGCCGAAGCAGTAGGGACCGTTTGCCTGCCTCTCGCACAGAGGGGGCTCGTTCAAACCCTGCCGCCGTATCAACGTCAACGCCCTAAACTTTGCGATAAGGAGCCACTTTGGTAAAGACGAAGTGGCACATGGTGGCTGCTGTGTGCGTGTGAGCGTAAACTCAACATGCGAAATCCCGACCTCGCGATTGTACATCGTTGCAATCGACGGCGTGTTTCTTGATGTCGAATGATTCACGAATTTACGATATGCTCAGAGCATTATCACGTTGCTTCACTCTTTCATAAACAATATTGCAGAGAATGCGTATCACTTATTATATTATATTATATTATATTCTCAAATGCAAATTTATAGAAATAATTATCTCACAAATACGCGACAAATATAAAAAAAAATTTTATCATTTCTTTGTAACAGTCTCGTCTTGGTGATGATATTGAAAATTGGATTTCGGTTAGGGATAAAATGGCGGAATATATCGGCGTATATGAGGAAAATGCCGAGCACGCAATCGGAGCAAACATCAAGAGTGTGCTTTCGAAAGCGCCGACTACGTGTTTGGCTCCTCCAAACGCGTGAAGAAAACCATGATTACTTTTCTACTCGCGCTATCGTAAATGTATACAAATGTGTAATAATCCGTATGCAGCATATGCAACTTATTGCCGATACACGGATTTATGTGAAGAAAACAAATATATCAGACTTCTCCCAGTTATAAGATAATAACAAAAGATTTACAAGAGTTAATATAGTAAAAAATTCAAATAATGCTTTACTTAAAAAATATAGAAAAAAATCGTAATTTAAGTAGTCTTATTACTTTTGAAAAAAATGTAGAACCAATCGTTTTTTCAAATCAAAAAAATATTTTGAAAAGAAGCTGAGTAACTGTGCTTTCGTGAAAAATGGAGCCTGAATTTTACACACTTGCATAGATGCAAAAAGTCAGAGAACCGATGAAGTTACCTTCCCTCGTTCACCTCGGCTGTCTAAAATCCTGGCGAAAAGGCAAGAATTTATAACTGGTGACACATTGTAAGTCTTCTCAACCCCGTAGAGATTTATTTTCGACGGCCGCGTTTTTACGCCCGCGGGCGTTTCTGCCGCAAAGTTGGGAAGAAGTCACGTCGCGTACTTAGGATAAACTTTCGTTTCGTCGGACGAGGCTTTGCCATAGTTCGGGAAAAGTATCGTATTCGTATACAAGCCGATACCTGCGAATTGTGCGGAATACTTTCGACCCCGTTCCCGAAGTGGCATGAGAATAAGACGAGGAGATACCGAGCGCTCGGCCGCACGATTTATACGAAATCAATAAACGATAATGGCACTGTGCGGACTCGAGCTGGGCAGCTAAAACGGATGGAGTAAATAAAATCACCGACTTTTGGTTAAAGAAAATCGATAACTGTTTTATCTAAAAACTACGTAGATTCGGAATAAAAATCGCAATACGAAATTAATACGAGAAAAAAAATGCTTTCTAATATAACGTTAGTTATCAGACTTCAATTAAATAGGAAATATTTTTCGTTATTAAATAATTTACCCTGTGCATTATTACGTATAAAATAAATAAGACCATCTTCTATCCGGCAGAGACTCTTATTAATATTCCGAAGGAAATAAAAGAGGCGAATGAAAAAAAAAAGAGATGCAGATCTTGAATACGAAGACGAGAATATAAAATGTGAAGGAGCAATTTTCTTTCAATTTTTCATAAACGAATATTTCCCTAATTAAATTGAAGAAAAAAAGATTTCTATTATTCTCTCACTTCTATTATTAACATATTATGTATCTCTAATAGAGATAATAATCTAAAGTACATTTTTTTCGTTTCGTTTTCCTTTAAAACCTTTCATAATAAAATATCCTCTACATAAAATCAATAAATAAACTCATAGGAATTAGCATGTTATCGTGTCGCATACACGGTGTATATATACCAACAAACGAATTGTATTCATTAAATGGAAAACCGATCGGAAAATCGTTACCGCAGTGAAACAGTATCGCGCGCGTGCAACACGATGCATTTCGGAATCGTTGCAACTTTGACATATCCATATCAATGATGTTTCCTGCAAATAAGTTTCCTCTTTCCACCCTGCCTCCGTGCCGTATTCGCATGGCCGGCATGTATGAGTCGCGTGAAATATGCTCCGCTGATATATAGTATACACGCGTATCGGGGAGGGAGCTACTCGCTCTCTAACGAAGCAAAAATTTATGGACTTCGCGGAATTCAGCTCTCCGTTTCATCGGCTCGTGAAGCACGCTTGCCGTCACGTCGTCGCGGCCGTTGCAACAGCTGTAGCGACTTGACTTCGAAGTCGCCGGCGGAATCGGAATTACAGACGGCGAGCGGCCCTTTATCGACCGGCCGCGCAGCCGGTACGCGCGCACGCTGCAAGACACGAGGACGTATTGCATTGTTAAACGTCCGTCCCAGCGATTAAAAAAGAGAAAAAAAACAAAAAAATAGTTATCCCGCGCAGCGCACTTATTGTCGCCGACGCACGAGCGAGAGCGCTCCTCTCCGTTGTCGATGACTTTCATTGTTGAAATCCACGGCCAGGGACAGTGATATACGAGCGCGATGAATGCATGGCGACCGCTTTTCGAGAGCACGCTCTCGAGAGCACGCGAGAAAAGAACGAGTTGAATGCCGTGCGTGTCGGAAAAATCCGTCGCGTTATTTATGATTTAATTCGTTACGACTGAAACTACCTCTTTTTAAAGGTTTTCTCTGCTTTTTTTCTTGTCAAAAGTCTAAAGTAAGCCTAAACAAAAACCGTAATATTATTACGAGATATAACTTTTTCATTTTTTTTTTTCTTAAAAACGGATCGGATTTTATCTGATCTTATATCTCAATTATTAATTATTATATACGCTCCACGTAATCGTCTATGCATAATAGATATTCTTCTAACTTGCAATTGCATACTTGTAAGTTAATATTAGCTTACGCGAATATCTATTAAGGATTAAGGTTAAACGGGTTTTCAAGTAAGTTTTTATTTCCGCTTTGTTTAACTTCATTAATGACTGTTCCTCGAGTCACGTGACAGCGGAACTTCGTAAAGACCGAAAAACTCCAAGGACTTACAAGTTACGGCTTAATCCCTACCTCCGCGTAAACCAAACCAAAAATCTCATTAGCTATTGGTACTGATTATTTAACAATGACGAAGAGATGCTTAATACTTCCTACAAAAACAAGTCGGGTCCGATCACGTCAACGAAAGTTGCAAATCCCAGGATATTCTAACAATATCCCAATGTAGCGAGAGAGAGAGAGAGACGGCGGGGTAGATGCAAAAGTTTAAAATCCTAAGCGGCAGTTTCGATATCAATAACCTCGGAAATCGAGTTTCGGGCCGCATTATCGAGCTTAGCCTGGGATCATCCCTGCGGGATCGCACAATCGCGTGCAAAGTGTTATTGGAAATTACAATTTTGATTCAACAACTCGCCGACCCGCTTACAAAATTCACCATTGTGATTTCGACAAAACGATCCTGAAGCGGATTAGCGATAATAACGCGTTGCGATATCATTCTACCCCTGGGAGAAAGGGGGAGGGGAATGGAAGGGGATAAATTCGTAGATCCGACTGATATGCGTGATTTGATACTGGTATTAAAATCGGTCGCGAATAATCGCACCTATTAAACAAAGTGTATTCAATGTACAGATTCGTGTGCACGTCCTCCATAATATATCTATTATATATTAATCAATAACATGCATAGTTGCAACTTTTAGCAGTAGTCGGCTATAGATTTAACGCGTGCATACAACAGATGGAGAATACTAAAATTTATTATTTTATTGAATGTATTCGGAGTATTTTAAATATTCACTAAAATTTCAACAGAATTAAATAAACAATTTGTATTTTATATTAATAAGAGATTAATATGAATAAACAAATGAAACCTTATTAACATCATTAAAGTAATGATTTTTAGAAATTATATTTATTTACTAGAATATCGTGTAATTTTTAGTTTAATCGTGTAGTTTAATTTAATAGTTTCATCTACTCGATGAAGTGAATTACAATTAACAAAATGCATCGGTGATATAGCAACTACCCGTATTTATATTCGTTTTTGTCACGTATGTCATCCACGTGCGATAATGGATTTTTCGTTAAGCATGCACAATCGCGCATTCGTCACATCGCGGTTCACAAATCATCGCGGTGTTGATAAGCACCATCAATAATTTATTGACGGACGTTATCGATGAGCTGACACCTTGCAAATATGATTATCAGTAACGAACGACTATTTCGAATGATATTTAGAAAATCAGATATAAACATTCCAAAATAATCTCGGCTCTAATAGTCATTATTTTAACCGTTCCGGCATGCTATTTTTTTACATAAAGTGTAGTAAGAGCGATATGTTGCAATTGACAAAACTCGACTGAACTGAAAAAAGGAGTGGTGAACTGGAAGTATTGAATAAAACCAGACTATACTCATAAATATATAGTATACAAGTGTAAGATAAAAAAATACTGGCAGTCAGAGCGTAAATTTCATGATAGAACGAATGCCATATGAAATGCATATCTATTAAATTATATTAATTGTTCTAACTGTCGTAATTGAAAACTGCATAATAAATCGTAGTGTTCGCCGTCCGTAAGATTGTCACGTGCGCGTCCGTTTAAAATACGCGACATAAACTATTTAAGCAATTCGCGTTTTGTAACAAAACTCCATAAATTGTTGAGCGTTATCAGAAAAATAATATTCTATGAAACTCGTTATCGCCGCAGCTTGACTATAATTCCAGATTGTGTAAACCTCACTATAAAAATAATGATTGTCGAATAAATTCATACCTTAGTAATTTCGTGATGACATGGAACTAGGACTTTATTAAATTACGTTAATTATACTGAAACGTAATGGAAAACTGCATTATGGACAAGGAAGTGACATAAGCAAAATTTTCAAATATACGGATGACACGCAGATGGAAAATTTAACGATAACAATTAATCGGAGATAATTTGTTTGCTGTGATAAATTACAATGATTAAAATCTCGATGCTGCATTCTAGTTTTTTTCGCCATCGTGTACCAATAATTAAAAAATTCTAATATTTGATATTGCAGTGATATTCGATGTTATGACAGAGATGAAAGCTAAAATGACATAATATGTCATAAAACAAACATGACACAAATATCATTTATCGAAGCTGTAGCGCATGAGGAAAAAAGACAAAGAATAAAAAATAAATAAAAAATATTTAAATATTTGTTTACAAAATATTTATTTTATACGTTTAAAATATATTTTCAAAAAAATATTAAAAAACTGGTAAAAAAATGAATCTAAAGAATTGCAGGTCACATATATAGGTTGTCGGCGACACGGACTTTAACGTCGTTATTCAATTATGAGCCTGGCGAATTTATACATAGTGGTTTAGCACGCGCGCGTGTCAATCTGGAAATTCCCGTCCCTCCTGGATCGGTTTTCCAGTTTCCAATTTCGTGAAATTCGTTGGCCGCCTCTACCGTCGGCTGTTTCGATCGGCTATACTGCCCGCCCACGTTGCAATTTGTCACGGTTCTCTAACCATCGACGTACTAACCAACGCGGTGGTTACGAGAAAAGCAGCCCCCATCCGATGCAAACGTCGAACTCCACTCGCTTCTCGCTTCTACCCCTTTCATCCCTTCCCTCTCTCTCTCTCTCCGTCTCTCTCCCTGGGCAAGTAAACGATGTAAAATTAGCAACAATTATTAAATTACAGTGCCGGCCACCGGCTGCTAATTACCGCGGACCCCACTGGTATTAACAGATTTTATGTCGGGCAAATCCGATTAATGGAAACTGTCGAGCAATCGATGCGCCATAGCGAAGAGAAGCTCGTTTTCCTGCTAACGATCACAATTAATTATAATTGGCGATAACGGAGAATATTTACAAGAATAATGACCACGCTGTACCATAACAAAATTTTTTAGAACAATATTAGTGAAAAGTTATCCAATGTAAGTTAATTCTAGCAAAATTAAAATTTATATATGTATATGTTAATTAAGATTTATTAAAGCATCATTACACGTGATTAAAAATATTTTTATTTCATACTCTTTTCTAATATTCGCTTTTATGTGAGAGTTAAATTAAAAAAATATATTTATTATTATATGTTTAAAATTGTATTTATTTTATTTAATTCTTGTTTGGAACTTCTGATCTATCTTTCATAAACCGATAAGTGTAACAAGTTAAAAAATAAAACAACGTAACAAACTAAAAATTAAGTTAGAGTAAAAGTTATAAGTGCAAATTGCACTTCAAGTAGTTCGATGGAAGATGCAAATCGGTTCAATTTTACGTGACGTTCCATTAATGCCTTTCAAGAATAGTTCGTCAGTGCAGCCTCTTCAGAGCCGGCGCTCTTATCATCGTTTCTCTTTGCTGCACTATCCGCGCTGTGCGAGTGATACACATTTTCCTCTCTCGCTCTCTGTCTCCGTTCTAACGCTCTAACCAAAACCGCGAGGTGATATAGGAGTGGCTTTGCGGTGTTGCGCTTGTCTCTGCGGAATAGTGCGGAACACGTTCCGCTTTGCGTCGCACACGCACGCCAGTGCACGCAAAAAGATTCCGAGCGTGAAATGAATTACTGATTCATAATCCGCTTTTTTCCGATTATTAAACACGATGAAGCTGCATTATTATTGCAAATGATTACAGTAATGGTTATTAATTTGTAAATAAATTAGAGAAAACATTTAATTTTGAATAAAAATAAAATTTAAAACAGAAAATTGGCAAAGGTGAAAATTAGCAAATCATGTTGAAAAGGAAAATCTCGATACGTCGTAAATCGTAATCAAAATCCTAGTTTTCTCGAGCTTGGTATTTCTGAACTTAACAATTTTATGATCGCGAGTCATTCGTATTTATATCGAATTGTTAATATGGTTTTTATAAAAGTTTTGATTATTTCAAACTCATTAATAACCCTGCGTTAATTAATAAAGGCATAACAATTAATGGAAATACTCATCGATATTTATTTCATCCTGCAAAAGTATTTAAAAGAGATTAAAATTTTCTGCGTATAATTTTTATAGACATTATTTAAATTTACACATGTAATGATAAAAAAGCAGCATCTGTGTCTTCCTCGTTTGCATGATAAAAAAATCTTTGATAATGAACGACATGTAGAAACATTCAATACGAGAAATTTATCGATGCACATTATAAATAATATACACGTAATGAATATATAAAATGATTATGCATATCGTTATCGCGCATTACGGGCGTATTGCAATAATTCTGATCGATTTAAACGTTTAATTATTTCGCAAATGTTAGTAATTACAAGCGTTGTTGTACTTATGTAATGTCGTTTCCATCGTAATTATGCATTTACTATTGTGAACGATATACCGGCGTTGTTAATAACTCAGTATTCATTGTGACAAACGATAATCGAGAACTCTAAGAGGCGAGGTATATCGACCTTTTGTCGCATGTAGCGCATGCATGTGTAAGAATACGCTCAGTATACTACATATAACATATCACTTTATCAGGTAATATCTTTAACATACTTTATAAATATGTTATAAAAATATAAAAAAAGATGATACATATAAATGTAGAAGTATCATATAGTACGTTAATAGTCTTGCGGTAATGGTAAAATATTGATATTTTTACACACACACACACACACACACACACACACACACACACACACACACGCGCGCGCACACGCACACGCGCGCGCGCGCACACACACACACACACACACACACACACACACACACACACACACACACACACACACACACACACTTGTGCATTTAATTAAATAATCCTCTTTTAATGGAGGCGTATAATTTACATGCGCATTTGTATTTAATTTAATTTTTATTATTAGCAAATGGAATTCTTCGAAGCTCTCAAAGCCGCTCTCAAAGGAGAACACCGAAGCGTTGTTATCGTACATATTTCATATATATTTATATATTTTATGTAAATAAAGAGTAAAATAAGGGGAAAATAATGTATGTTACACGATAATGAATCAAACTTAATTTTAAATGTTGTACGTGTAGATAACGTTAGGAGCAAATAGAAGGTAGAAATGGCGGTAAGCGGATCAAGGTATTTGCCTATGTTCGCGGAAAGTATTAGGATGTATTATAAAAATTAACGCTAGGAGTGTGCAAACTTTTATCGCATTTCCTTATTTTTCACGAAAACAAGCAACCTTTCTATCCAGCTTTGCCCTACTTTGCCTTATTTAATTGAACATTTTCAGATTCCCACCGCTTCTGTCTTCCACCGCTTCCCCATCGCTGAAGCAACATGTCCCGATCGTTATATAAACCGAAATTTGAAGTCTGAGGTCGTCTCTAAATAAGCAAAAAGTGATAACGCCGCAGGATTACACCGACCCACTCGACTCCGACATGCGTTGGCGTCGAAACACAAACTCATTCCCGTGCACGTGCGTGCGGCGCATCCGCGACTCCTGCAAGGAGAGATATCGCTTGTTGGCAGACTGCGATAGCCAACGACGTGGCCAACGGTGTCGGGTAATTCAAAGAGAAATAGTAGATGCACAGCAGCGTCACCAGCGCGGACCTCAGTAACCGCAGATTTACGAGCGTCACGCTGTTCGCCGCAATGTAAAATTAGAGCGCTTCCGGAAATGCGTTCGACCTCTTCGGCCGGAACCCCCCTCAGCCCCTGAATTTCTCCTCATCAAATGAGAACGATCAAATGAGAGACGATTTAACTAGAGTCACCCTAAATCAGTCTAAGGATAAGTTCGAAGGATAAGTCAAACATGGTGAAAAAGAACGAAAGAAATACAGCAGTAGGTTGACTTTTCTATAAATTTTTCTGCCATGTCTTAAAAATAAATATCTATTTATTTTAATTGAATTTATTTAATTGAATTATTAAAAGTTTTAAGATTTTAAATTGCAAAATGTTTTTATTTTATAGCGTTATTAAAATCGAAAATAAACTAATTTCTAAAGCAACGCGGATTTTAAATAATTCCTTTTTATAAATTCCAATTATAATGCTTTTTCTTATAAATAATAGAAGATTGTGATAAGCGATTAAATGAAAGATCAAAACCGCAGACGTGTACACTTATTCATTGTTACAAGCCAACTTGTTGGCATCTAACACCTTTGGAAGCTCCCGGTTTCAATTATGATTCGTTAGTCGTAACTACATAAGAGACTAGACTGGCAGCGAGCGAAACATTGTTTCTCGAGGCGCGCGGTAGCATCGGTAATTAATAATTTACATAATACATATTTACGGTGGCGTTGCGTTGTAAGTCCGACAACCTACCCGCAAGTCCGCGAGCGACGACGATGGCGGCTACGGCGACGGCGTGGAAAGTTTACAGAATTAATTTACACCGGGCCGCTCACGAACAACAGTTACCACGGGTATTTCACCCCGGCGAGCCGCGCCACGTCGCGTCGCCCATACTATATGCAACGGGTGTCCCGTGCTGTTCTTCCCTGCCATGAATGAATGACGAGGTGATCCTCGACACGACGCACATACGGTAGACGCGAAGAGAGGAGAAACGAGGATGAGAGTGCATCTGCGTGATGCGCTTCGTCCGTAAAGTTACAATGCCATTCTGTAAGTACTGGTACTTGAAAAGCCGACGACTGCCATTACCCGACAACAGGCATTATGTCCCAGATGCAGCAGCGTGGATACCTCTAGCCGCTCTCTCGCGATCGACGGACCCGAAAGTGAGAAAGCGTATCTACGCGCGTCTCTCAACTGGATGTTTATGAGCGAAATTACAACATTACGACGACGCGGCAGCTCAAAATTAAAGCTGTTTAGTGATGGATCATCTCCCCCCCCTCTCTCTCTCTCTCTCTCTCTCTCTCTCTCTCTCTCGCTCTCTGTATCTCTTCACGTCGAAAAGAGCGACGTGGCGCACTCGAAATGCGCTTAATGCATTCGCAGCTTAGTTCCTTGTGACAATAATGCTCCGCAACGATAGTTGAAAAATTTAATATTGAATGACGATCGTCAATCCTTATCATCAATCTTAATTATCCGTCTGATATAACAAATCTATAATCAAGTAAGTAACGAAGGATATTTCTGTTTTCTTCCGTCCGAATTCATTTTGAATCGTCCGATTTACGCGGAAATCCATTCTTGCCGAGTTTGAAAACCGATTAGCCGACGTTCCAATTCGTAGGGAAATTACCGGAAAAGACCAATTAATCGTATAACTAAGAGGAGACTAATGAGTGCGCATTACCAGGTAGATCGTCCGACAAACGTCAAGCGATTTAACGCAAGTCACATGAACGTGCACGCGAGTAGTTTAAACTTACAAACCGAGTCCTCGCACAACCACCAATTGGACGCGGGACGACAAGCAGGCAACTCTATTTGGCCTCGCATGAAGACTCATCCAGAACTACTCGCTATTTTCACATGCGATGTAGCAGCATTGCCGTAACAAACATTAAACAGCTCGCGTAACAAGGAACTTAAACGGAAGGTTTTATCTTAAATAACGTCAACAGGGTGGGATAGAAATTGGATTCACTGAAATGTAATTTCGACTATTGTTAGAGATAAAATTAGAAACTTTAACACACACACACACACACACACACACGCGCGCGCGCGCGCGCGCGCACGCACGCAGCCTGTATAGAATGTTTTTATAACAATCGTTAGTTGATAACAAATTATGATGGTTTTTACGTTTGTTATAAAATATCCTATATAATTTCTTTTCTCTCTTTATTCTCTTATTTCCGCTTCTAGTTTTGTTCCATTTGCGTCTTTTTTATCTCTTTTTTCTTTTACTTTTCTTTCTTTCATTTCTTCATTTTACGCTCTTCTTCTTTCTTTCATTTTCTTTTTCCTATTTTTGATCTTAAAGAGCCCTTGACATCGTGGGTACCTAAATTACGATACCGCGGTGTACCGTACTAATGAAAATCGTCGCGAGCGTTTGCACGGACGAGTCAATGGGCGATGGGCATACCTAACGGAGTTGAGTGTTGCAGTTAACTTTATCAGAGCCGTTTTTTGGACAAACGGTCCCGTCAGTTTATTGGCTTGGCGCAAACACAAGCGCGCATCGCGATGTGTTTCGTCTACGTCAATTAAATCGGATGAGCCGTGTAACCGAACCGCGCTTTCAATAAACGACTGAATAGAACTTCTCGAGCTTTTTAATGCGAAAGCACCACCGAAGATGCTTCTAATTTCCTCGAAATTTCACGACGTATTTAAACTGCATCGAAAATCTGAAAAACACGTACGGCAAATATGCAAAAAATGATCAGATCAGAAAAAATCAGATTATCCTGGTGTCGAAAGTCGGAATGTCTCGGGATACTTTAATAACTATCCGGATTCATATCGCAATAGCTCGCAACATTGGAATAACTTCAGATTATACGTATACGTAATGTTTTATGCAGAGAAACGTCGGAAACGCGAAGAGAATTCGCATATTCTTCCGATATACGTAATAATAGTGATAAACGTCTCGCTTTGAAAATGCAAATGCGAGTGTTGAAAAGTTCGCGACATAAAAGATACAACATTACGACATTTTATCATAAACTACGAAGTCTGCGGAGGAAAACTTACACTTCTTTCTCATTATAATTAGTTACATTACTATTTTATATACGTGCGCTGCACATGCAAGTGCAAGCATAGAATATCAGTTAGTTTCGCAGGTTGTCAACATCTTGCAAAATGAATTAATGAATATTACTTCGGAGATTAACATCGGTCCGCGTTTTCAGCTCGCGTGATTCAGCGTAATTACATATTCCCAGTATGACTGTACGATGACGTGATGTCTAAACACGGTGCATAGAACTTTACGCAGTTACTCGGGATCTGAGACGAGCCGAGGAGACGAAGTCGTGGCTCACTCGGAGAGTTACAGCGCTGTTTGCGAAGTAATAACGCTGCTAACTCAAATCCTATTCTATGGCTACAAACGTTGCCTGACATACGCTCAAATTATCGGTACACGTTTCCAAGATGCAGGTGTATTTATAATACACCGAAATACATGTGCACAGACTCGATATAATTGCTAACACACACTTAACATGATAACGAGAGGCAATTAAATTCGGAGATGGCTCCGTCAGATTTCACTTCTTTCCTTTTCTGCTTTTCTTTTCTTTTTGCATAGACAGTTTTTTAAAAAGTTTAGAGATGTAGTAGATACGGATTATAATAATGTTCTTAAAAAATCTCTGAAGTAACGAAAGATTTTTATTAATATTTTATAACTATTAGACAAATGGAACATGTATGCATTAGTGAAAAAAAATATGTGAATCAAGCAAATAAATAATAGAAATAATTACAATAATTTGAATAAAGATGTAAATTTGTTGAAATGAAATCTCATTGAGCTGTAGACTTAATACACATAAATGGAATATATTTAGTCTAAACTATTTATCATAAATAGATTATCATAAATTCATTATTAATACAATTTTGTTATCTTAAAAATCTAAAACATCTAAAATATATCTTTAAAATATATATTTTAATGTGAGTTATTTTTTTGAACGTATATCTTTGAGAAATATAAAAATCAAAGATCACGTATGTAATTAATCTCGAAATGAATTGTTTATTTTTCCGCTTCGAGGAAGAGAAGCAAAAGGGATCGCGATATTCCGGGATGACCCGTCGGCGACGAGTAAAAACTGATCGCGCAAATTTATGCGACTTGTTCGAGTTTGTCGAGTAAATAACGGACACCGTTCGCCGCGTATTCAGTCCTACGCGATATATCGATCCTGTACGCGTGTCGTATGTACGTATGTGAGTATATAAGTGTGTGTAGATTAGATTTCGGGCAACATGGGGCGCTAATGAACGACGGGTGTCGTTTGCACGCGAGGGGGACCCCGGAGAAAATTTTCAAATTTGTGTTTACGCCCTCAGCCAGGACGGTTCCAACCCTTGTTGCACCGTCTGCTCTCGCTTCATCCATGACTCCCTCCATCCACGAGCCTGCGATATCCGACTCCGCGGCAAATGAACGCACAAATATATCCTACGTAAATAGCGATGAGATTTATCCCGTGGCACTGCCCTTCGCCATTCTCCCTACAATTCCTGCGCCCAGTTTATCTACCCCCGTTCATTCTATCGCTGCCACTCTCTCTTATTCGCAAATTTACTCTTTGTTTAATTTTACTAATTACTTACTTAGATTAGCTTTCTTCTCACGTCTCTTTCTTTTATATTTCACATATATATGTAATATTAAAATATTTTAATTATAAAATATTTTTTATAATCCAATTAGTCTGATAAGTATTTGTTCCTTTTATGTATTACTCGAAAAATTTTTTGTTTCGCCAACTTCCTTCTCTCTCGTCCTGCATCACATTACTCTTGTCAATCCGGCTATCCTCTTCTTTTCATTCTTGCTCTCCCATCCCCCTCCTCTGCACTTTCCGCACAGTCTCGAAATCACCTGCGCGCGAGTTAGTTTCCCAGAGTGCACTCTCTGTATATTCGACGATTCGAAATGCATGGACGTCGAGTTTTGTGGGAATCGCACGAGAGTGAGAGATGTAACTTTGGTTGTCGTTACGATTTCAATTCTACGCTTCGAACCACCACGAGAATCGTTCCCTGACTGCGGACGAGTCCGTGACGGAAGCGACATGCGGATACAAACGAGAATGAGTGCCGCGAGCAAAGTGAGTATAATGCGAACTGCAGCGAAGAGAGCATTACCAGAAATACACCGGGAGTCGGAATTTTCGCGTTGTACGCCGCAAAATCACGATACGTTTTGCATTTCGAAATATCGCATGAGTGATCTCTGATGAAACGCAGCGTATGATTACCGGAGATACAGAAGAGTATATGAAAAAGTAAATTAAATAGAAAAAAATAATTAAATATTCAGAACTAATGAGAAATCACTGTTTTTTTTTTTTCTTTAGATTATTATTTAGTATTTACTTTATAATAATTTTTAATTAAATTCAAACTTAATAAATTGTTGATGGATAATATGTAAGTATGAAAAATCGGAAGCTACAAAATAAAAACTAAAAACGCGTAAAATGCAACTGGAGACAAACGGAAGGAATGTTTTCCTTTTCTCTAAGTACCGCGTTTATTTAATATCTGGTAAAGAGCAAAAAAAAAACGTACGTTTACGCATCCTCGTGGATAGTTAATGGAAAATAAAATATACGTAATGCTCGCAGCGAGCTCTTTATCTTATACAGCGACATTTGATTTATGCGCGCGAGAAACGATGACATAAGCATTACATGATGCGAACGAACGTTTCTTTGCAGTTACAACGACAATTTGTTATAGCGTCACAGCGGCAACGCGCGTAATTTTATATAGTCGATGTACTAAGTTTATTAATACTTTGGATGATAACACCACGTGATATTAAAGACTAGTGAACGAATATTTTATGAGATATAAATACCCAGACGTGTGCGTATATATTAAAATCTGAGAAATATTACCGTTGTATATACTAATAAATGTTATTGTACAATTTCAAAATGTTTACATATATATATCAGAGCTTATGATATCTTTATTAAAATATTCTTGTTTGATAAAATGCTTTTAATTCTTCATCTCTTCTTGAAGTTATGCTATATGCGGTGTTTGCTATTGTCTATATAAAATTGTCTATATAATTATCTAAATGAAATGATTTTATCTTTAGATCTTAGATTTCTTTAGATTTTATTTTTAGATCTTATTTGATGATTAGAATATATATTATTATCATCTTTATCTTAAAATAAGTGTTATCTTTTGCAAGTTATCTAAGTTAACGTCGTAAGTTGATTACGCTGTTATGACCGACTTACGCTTCTGCGTATCATAAACTCTACTTTAATGTTAGACAATTAAAAAAAATTATGGAATTTTTTGTAAGTATGAATCCGATTAAGTTTCAGATTTAGCTCGTATCAAATATTTTTTAAGGAACATTGTTATTCAAAGAGCAATTGTACTGATGTATGTGATTAGAACAATATAAATCATTTATATCAAGAATTCCATTAATTATATTTCGCATACTCACTTATTATTATTATCACTACCTGATATATATACCAATAAATAGTAAAAGTTTTATAAAAATATTGTTTTCCTATTCTATCTCTTGTTTAACAACGATATTATCTTAAAATTATCTAGATAAATAATATATAATTTTATCTTTTATTTAGATAAATTTAAATTTAAATCTTTATCTTCATCTTGTTTAAAATAAGAATAAATAATTTATCTTATCTGTATCTAGATGATTTTAAGTTATCTAAACGTAACACTAGCTATATATATTTTTAACTTTCTGCAATGAGTCATTTAAAAGTAGCGATTAAAATACACTTTTTCAACCCAACCAGCCAAGAAAAGCGGTCAGTTCAGGATCGGAAAGCCCCATCAGAGACAGGAAGCAATGGTCGTCGACCGCGATATCGCGTCTCCTGAGAAAAAACGATGCGGAAAAACGGCGGGGCAGATATAAAGGTGACATAGGCGTGTTCAAAGCCACGCACTAATATGCAGCGAGTGGCTCGTGCAACCGTTACATCGAGCTCGATATTACCTCCGCGATGCAGTGTATGCCCAGGGTAATTTCCACGGTTACGCGGGTGGATTTGTTTTGGCTGGTAATGTCACCCCTCCGCGCGCTTTTGCTCCCCTATCCCTATGAGAGAGGTTTTCTCTCGTATCCGCCAGCCGTGATTTTTGTCCCCATCCCCGTTCAGATGCGGAAAGAAGGGAGACGCCGAGACAACGCGCTCGTAAAAAATGTATCCGCCGCGAATCGAACTCTCGTCACCGCTAACCTCCCGACGAAAAAGTTATTACGCAGACAAAACACAGGTGGACACTTTATTTGAGCGGTACTCCTCTTCTCCATTTGCACCATGGGGTGCTTTTTCAAAAATGCCATTTTCAAAAAAGTGGTACCAAAAGCATAAAACGAAATGGCATGAAATAGCAACAATTTGGAAAGAAAACAGTTTAAACGCGTTTATTATGTACGCCAGAAACGCTCCGTATTTCTGCTTATATGGAGTGATATAATCAATTTCACTCCGCGGCTAGAAATGAATTATTTCTAGTCGCACATGTATGAGTGTGTATGTTTTTCAGTTAGATTAAGTATTCTGGTAGGTTCCGCTCTATTAGTGCAATTTCTTTTATGCGAAGAAGAAAAAAGGAACAAATTATCGGTTTTTTTATACGACTTCGTTGCAAAAACAGATTTGTCATTCACGGAATTAGTTTGCTTTTTTAATGGAGCAACTTCGATAATATTATTTGTGCATTGTGCTGCTCGCGAATTCGAGCTATTTCTCTAAAAGATGGCAACTCACTGTGATTGCCTTTTCAATTAGATCTACAAATCCTCTTTAATTCAAATTGCAATTGCTGATTTCTCCGGGTCATAAAAGTTTTGACGATAGCATCAAACATCATGCAGATGCCAATCACTGCTAATTGCTGACATCGTTATCAAATACTGGAAAAGTCAACGGAAAAGCAAAAGTGTACAAAAGAGGTAGAACGCAAAATGGAATCTTTGTTTATAAATCGACAAATCTATCGTGTCATTGACTAGCAATTATCGATGTAATTAGTGTGGCCACTAAAATCATTATATAATTCCGCCGTTTAGAATTTCGAAATTCGAATCCTCGTGCTATAGATACGCGTAAGCGATATCTAAAATTTGCTAAAATACGAACAATCCAGTCGTTAAAAAGAACAGTGAGGTATAAATAACATTTTTTACATTTGGTGAAAATAAAAAGAACTTGCGAATGTATTTTATGTACATAGAGCACAGACGTACATGAAACGAAAAAAATGCAAATTTACGTCACGCCACAAAATAATTAACCCTTTGTTCCTCGGGTTGCCGGGCAACGAATTTTTATATTTGCGCCCTTATAACAGTCTACAATAGGAAGTCTTAATCGCGGGATTAATTTTATGCATTGTCGAAAAGGGAAAAATTCTCTCAATTTCAATTAATTTAATAGCACAATATAATACATTTTTCGTGAAGAGTACAATCTACACTTATATACTTAAGAAAATTAATTATCAAAGCTAGCATTGAAAATTATATTCTCTAATATTTTATTGAATCACAGAGATTGAACGAATGGACTGATCATTATTAAGTGATTCAATATAAACTGCACGCGAAGTGATGACGAGTGACACATTTTTTCCGTTATCCTTGTAATCAATAAAGATGTACGCTTCATATCGCGCTTAATAATTGGTAGCAATCTCGACGTTCGATATTCTCGAAGGGGGTGTACGTTATCGTCAATTAATTGGAGACCACGTCACGGGTTTCGAGGGGTTATTAATTGGACTATTATTAATTCAGCATGTACCTCACGAGTTCTCTCCCAAACTCAAAATGCAAGAGGTCGCAGATCGTAGCTATAGCGATTGGTGTATTTGATTATAGTTTATCAAAGTGAGGCACGTCTTCATTTATTTTGAACAATATTTATTCTATCTTATCCATAGTAATGTTTATTCTTATACAATGCTTCGCTATCTCCTTTTTTCATAAAAAAGTTTTATAATTAAATATTTTCTTAATAAAATAAATGGGAAAATAAATTAACGGGATAAATTTATTAAAATTATGTAATTTAAATGTTTTATTTTATTTTGATTCCAAAAATATAAAATTAGAAATAAAAATAAAATATTGAGACTGTTTTATATTAAATGTTACATTAATGTATTAACATAACATTTAATATTATATGAAGATATGAATAATAGAATTTTATTTCATGATATTTCAATCAAATTTCTATTACGTTAAATAATATTGTTGTACATTATATTTCCATTTAAGAAACAATTTTTACATATATAAGAATTATATTATTTTCATGAAATTTATCTTGTGGTATTTAAAAGATTAAAAAATGTCTTTATTACAAAAAATTTTTCGTATTGTTTGTTATTGTTTATTAGAACAACATACCAGGCTGAGTTGAGAAATAACATTTACGTAACGCGCTACCTAGTTTGCATCTATCTTATTGATTTAACTCTCCATCCGCATCCCGAATAGAATCAACGTTACGTCGTGGGAAATTTTACAAAATGATTACCAAAACGTGATTAGAAGTTATCGCACGACGCGCGACGTTTAATTAGACAATAATTAACGCTTACTCCAATTTCAAAGTCTTCGCAACATAAACAAACGGATGAAGCATTCAACAACACAATAATCTCTACAGTCAAATAGATATGAAAAACTTTTTATTCATCCGATTATGCTGTGTGAATACTAAACAAGTTATCAATATCTTAAGAAAGAAATACATTGGAAAATTACGTTAATAGTTTCTTTTTAAATTTTATAATTATTTCCGAATAAATAACATAATTATTTTTAATAATAATGTCACTTAATATAATTATATATTTTTTTAAATAAAATGTAGATTGATAGTTGAATATCAAACATCTAATAAACATATGTAAACTAATATCATTGTGGCAATATCAAATTCAGAAAATAAATTACTTAAAATAATCGAAATCCCACTGACATTTTTATCATAATAATGATAATAATGATGATTACATATTTTTTATATTCACATATTTTTATATTCACAAAATAAAAACTATATTCATCATTTTTTTTATCTACGGTTTCGGCTCCTACAACATTTATTAGACAAAAGGAAATCGATATAGCATTAATTTATCTGAGACGCGAGCACGACGATAAGCACCATTAAGAATAAATGTCTGATATTAGCCGGAACATGAATAAGAATGTCTCAAGATGCTCGTTAATTCCCTTTTATTAGCGTAGCTTCTTTTTATTACAGCTCATAGAAAATACATTAAAATTATGCACATGGAGCCATGCTTGTTTCTCCGATTTAAATAAGTTTTAAAATATTATTTTATTTCACGAAAATCTCAAAAATTCTAATCTTTGTGCAAAAATCTTCCAGAGTTAAATTTAATTTAGTTTTGATCAAAAGATTAATGTATTTCAGTTAAATACAAAATAGTTCCATTCTATTCGCACTCTTGCAAAATGCCGTTTTTTTACAACGAAGTAAGTGTAGGAGTTTGTCGTTCCGAAAATTCTGGTAAAAAAACAAAAACGAGTCAGACTAAAGGGTAAACAGAGAAAAACGGCAGAGTGTTGCTCGGCAAAGCACCATAAAGTCTCATTGGCTTTAATTCGGTCGTACCCCGCTGGCCACTGGGGGTGATTAATCGTAACGTTACTGCAACACGAAAGCACCTTACCACCAATCATTCCCTACAATATTTTAGAAAGTCGACAATGTTGCTTAATGCATTTTCGCCTAATTGGCCATATTTGTTTTATCAAAAGAAAAAAAATGTACGGATAAATATCTTATAAAATATGCATTTTTAATTTAGAAAATAAAAAGAACAGGTAACAGCTTTTAAAAAAAAAAAAACTTTAAATTATAAATATATACGTGTATTAAAAAGTTCTTGTCAATCGAAAAAGATTCTTAGTTTAATTCTACACGACTACTATAAATACCTGTATTCTGATTTATTAAAATTCATCATAAAGGAAAAAAGGGGCTTTCGGTCTGTAACGATAAAAAATTCAGTTACTTTAAAAGGAAAGGAAGAAGGTCGGTCAATGTTTAATCTTTAAATAGAACAGGATGTACATTCTTATGCCTCCCGTTGTATCCCTTATTAAATCTTGGAAGTTCTTAAGATCAATCTTTAATGTTTTATTTCGTCCCCGTCAAATTACTGGGAAGGAATAGATAGACTGAAGCATTTTCTTATATCAAAATTACAGTGTTTCTTGATATTAGTACAGAACAAAGAATTGCAATATTTATCTGTGAAAGCTGCACTTAATTAGATCAATTCCATTTTCAATATATCTATGCTTGAGAGTGAGAAAAAAACATGTGAAAGAGTAAAATAATTCTCATTACATCATTTGTAAAATCGGAAAAGCTTCGATCCTCATATATATATATGATAATTGATGTTTAAAAGTGAAGAGTGTATTATTTTCATATTATAATCCACATACTATACGCGTACAAATCAGATGAAAGAAAATGTCACATTTATGAATTTTTAAAGAATATATTTATTTTCCTTTATAAATATAGATGCTTTACTGTGCAAAAAATCGGCATGTGTGTGTGTGTGTGTATATATATATATATATATGTGTGTATATATATATATATATATATATATATATATATAATATATACATATGTATTATATATATTATATATATTACATATTATAACATACATATTATATATGTGGGTGTGGATTATATGTGTATTTTAATATACATATAATTTATATATACACATATAATTTTTTTTTATTTAATCGGATGTTGGGCTGATTGAAAGCGTTTTCGTTGTTGCTGTTTTTAGCTGCGCGAGTACACCCTGACCGAATCGTATCACGAAGACGACGTCGAAGTGGAATTCGTCAGCAATGACAATCTGCAAGCGAACAGCGAGATTCCCAGAGGAATCGATCCGAACAGGGACCTAAACGAGGCCATAGCAGAGGAACGAAGGGAAATGGACACCCAGAGATACAGGTACATTTCGCTACTTTCACGGCCAGTCTTTTTCATCTTTCCTCTTCTCCAATAAACTTTTTACTTCGATTTTTTGTGAATTATCGGCAGTAGAAAGTCGCGCTTTTTATCACGTTTTTTGGCAAGTAGACTTCAAAATCGAAGAACTACTATTTTTCCACTTCCTTTAACGTGCTTGCATTTTGGATCCCGTTATTGGATTTGTTCGAATTCGGATAGATCAGTTGAATTAGTCGAGAAGTTTTAGAAAAGAAATTAGATAAAAATTTAATTTTCTTTATTGAAAGATAGAATATTTTCGACTCGCATGTATTAATAAATAATCCACATAATACAATTTATATTTTACGATCTAGATAAATAGAATAAATAGAACAAAGTAAATAAAAGAGAGAAAGAATAGTCATTAGATAAATAATTCTTAATACTTTTAATGCGCCTTTATTAATCCGATAGATAGCCTCATTATAATCTGACAATATAAATCCTTTTCACGATTTGATATTTTTAATATTACTTTTTTTTTGTATTTCCTTAAAATATTTCCGATTGAGAAGGAGTAGAAGAAAAAGCAATATCTTATAAATATGCAGTTCTTCTCCGGATCTGTATGAAAGTGAATGAGATTCGAAGTTAGATAAGTCGACTCGTTAAGTCTATCTATCTATACACACTATATATATATATATATATATATATATATATATATATATATTCTCATTTTAAGTTTTAATTCTTTGGGCGTTTTAAGTTTTAATTCTTTTAATTTTCTTCGTCATTCGAAGGCAAAACTCGGTTAAGTTTGAGAATACGGAATAGATAGTAAATGAATGAAATATGTTTTCAGTAGATAAAAGAACCGTGTAACATATACATATATATATTCAATGGACGCACCTGCGTCAAGTATGTTTCATCCTGGAGAAATTACGATCGCCTGACAACGCCCGCCATTAAATCGGCATCAAATTTTGGAAATGGCGTCATTCACTGTCTGAAAGCTATCTTCATGTACTACGACCTTGCTTTCTTTTTCAAACGAAAAAGAAAAAAGCACATGCGCAAAAAATCATAAAATTTCATGATAGATTAATACAAAACATTGAATTAATTTTCTTGAAACAGAACGAGCGATAATATTTAAAACAAATGAAACATTGCTATTAGATAGTTATTAAAGATAAGTTCGCACATATATATAAAACATATTTCAGGAAAAAGTTTATACTGTAGAAAATGATACTAATATCAGTTATTATAGTATCGAGATTATATTGAAACTTTTTAATTATAAAAAAAAACTAATTTTCAATAGTCGAATTGTAATCTAAAAATTAACATACAAAAGACACTCGAAGCAAATTAATAATAGTAATGTTACAACAGAAGTATGTTAAATGACAAAAAGCAATTTTTTTTAAAAATTGCAATAAATTTTGGAAAATTCTATCTTAAATCGTCAGTGCAATCACACTTAGCAATTCGCTTGTGACATGTGTTGACAGAGACTTTTTTCTTTGCAATGACCAATACTATCGCCTACCAAAGTATTGACCTTTCCTCCCGGAACGCTCTTACATTCCTTTCACTTTATGAAAGGCTCAAAGACGAGCCAGCCGTCCAGCCTTTCGCCACTCTCTTTTATGATACAAACTCGGATCGTTCTTCTGTGCCTTCTAGGAGCGCCCCCTTCACGCCCTTACGAGATTTCTCGTTCGTCCCTCTAATATGCACCTTCTCGCTCTATTTCTCTCTTTAACTTTTACGACGAAGAACTGAAGCGGAGGATTGCATGAAGATCGCAAATCTTTTTTTCGCGTCGTCCTTACTCATCACTCGGAAAAATCGCTAGATTTACCCCATGACATTTGACAATTCCATGTGACATTTGCGCGATAATAGAACAAAAATGCTCTGATACAGCCTTAGAAGAAAATTCATCTATGGAAATACGACTTTATATTTTATCCATATCGTTCCGACATCTCTTTAATTAATTCTAATAAAATTGCTTACTTTTTATTCCTAATATATACACGGCGAGATACAAACTGTGAATTACTGCTAACACCGTTCACCTGAATTGTATGGGAATAAAAATTTAAACAGAATTTATGGGGACGTTTTAAGATCACTTTTCTACGATGTAGAAATAAAATGTTTGTATTTTCAGATCCGAAATAAAATCTCTTATTCAAGAAAACTAAAATAGTAAATGATCACAATAATGCCGCGTTTATTCATGATATAAAATTTGCATAGCTTGTTTCAATTTAAAAATATAATTTAGTAATAACTATTCATCAAGAGACATGATAGTAGTTTTACAAATTGATATAATATAAAATGACATATAATGTAAAATGATGTAAAAATAAAAATGGATGAATAGAGAAATAAGTAAGTAAATTATTTAATAAACATATTATTTTCATAAACCCGGAAAATCCACTGCCACTGTCTTAGATTTGTATTACTCTTGTTATGCAATTATGTAACATATATACACAAATACCATAGCATATTAAATTTTACTGACTGTTACAAATTGGCATCAGTTAGATTAAATTTTTCGTATAAAAGATCTTTTGTATATAGTGTAATATCTTTTATTATACAACTTGGCATTTTTTTTGTAAAGATACAATTTTACCAAAATACGGACTAATAGTAATTTTCCTTTTCTCTATAAAATTTTAAAATACTAACAAAAATTTAAAAGAAAATTGCTTTGTAAGGTAGATTTAATTCTGTAAAAATAATTATGTTTATTAATAACTTTTCGTGATATTATTTTTGTAAACTGATGTATAAAACGTATGAAATTTAATAAACTGATGTATAAAACATATGAAATTTACGCTTAAAAAATACAGTGTTAAAAGAAAGAAAGGTTAATTGATGATCACAAAATGTATATTGTATGCGACGAAAAGTAATATCCTCTTTCAGGTTTTGTTTATTGAACGGAAAAGCCAACTAAAGTCACCCTCGAGCCACAAATGCAATTTATCATGAAACGCACCTAGTCAGATTGGATACGATGTTACCGACACACACATTGAATATATTAAAATTACTGTTTCAGAAAAGATAATAAAAGATGCCAAGTACATGCACTTTTGGGCGTTTCAAGTTTTTGTATATCAATTTGATTTTAAAATCACTTTATACAATTTAGAATTTGAAATGCAATCTACAACAGACTAATATGATTATGTGATACACATAATAACTGTAAATACAATAATTGTATTAAATTTTATTGGCAACTATGAATTTGACGTTAGTATTAGATAGATTTCTAATATTAAATCTTTCATACAAAAGATCTTTTACAATTCAATCTTCTTTAAGATCTTTTTTATACAACAGATATCTTGCAGTATCTTTTACTGGATTTACTTTTTTAAAAACTAATTTTAATTAAACGTTCACAATTACGCAGCAAATTTTTAATTCTATATTTGATTAGAAAAGAAAATTTTAAATAAACTTAATTAAACTATTTATGGCATAATTAATCGATTATAAAGAATCGAATATAAAGGTTCTTATGGAAATGGGATTCTGATCAAATTAATTAAAATTTTGATGATATAGGTTTTGACTCAGTAATCAAAAGTCTTAATAGTCACCAAACTAAATAATCAAAAGTTTTGGAGTTATGGCGACTCAAATATTCAAAACTAACTTCCATTGTCAGACGATATAAAGTAGGCACTTGAGATTTAAGATATTTCATCACTTTATTTACACTTTTATTTATATACTCACACAAATACAAACGATATGTCGGTGATTTCGGTTTGTCACAGTTTGACGGGAGGATTCAAGTGTTCATCAGATGTCAAATTTGATAGTCGAAAGAATTGGATAATAATCGTATATAAATATTGAACGTATAAATTTATTCTAAATAGAATATGTTGACTATTACAATAGTTTTTGTTCCAACTCTCGCAGCGAGTCGTCGTTGTATGTGATTCGCGTAATAAATTATATTTGATATAATTTCCATTTCTTTGGAATGTTGATCTATTAAAAACTTCAGATATAACGCAATATCTAAAATTGGGATATAAAACATAAAGACATCTTATATGATTTTAGATATTGCGTTATCTGAATCAATTTGTAGAGACTCTGCGCAATCTTCATTGATTCTAATCGGCAGTTCTCTTTTTTCTTTGCATATACATTTTAAATTCTATAACATTTATTATTTATACAATTTAGTTTAATATTAAATATAATATAAATTAAATATGAAAGTACATAAATAAGATACAATGAAAATACGAAATATTTAGCAAAATACGTAATAAAATATGATATAATAATCATGTATCATAATACAATAATCAAATATTTTTTTATTTATTTTCTATTTTATTACTATATTATATGACATTCTGTATGAGACAATATACATATATCGTATAAGAAATCATACAACATATATGATAAAATATAGTAAAAAAATATATAATATAATTTAAAATATACAAATTTATATTTATATTTGTTTATATTTTAATTAAAATGTTTTTAAAAACAAATCAGAGAGAGAGAGAGAGAGAGAGAGAGAGAGAGAGAGAGAGAGAGAGAGAGAGCATTACTCGGTGGATTTAGATGTTAGGTCTAATAATCTTTTTTTATTGAATTTACCTACATCTATAAATTCGAAATGATCGCTTATATCGCAAACTACGTGCCGTTATTGTTAACGGATTTAAAACGTAGTAGCTCAAAGCTATAACTAAATTTATTTCCCTTAATATATATCGATAATTAAATGAAATCGATTACTTCCCTTCTCTCTTCACAGAAAATATTTTTAATAATGCGAAATTACATGAAAAAGATTAAAATATATATAATAACACAAAAATTATTTTTATACAAGGTATATAGTTGTCACTGCTGTATTAATAAACGACTATTAGTTACGCAATTTATCATTAACTTCAATATAGACTTGTAATTATAGATCGCTACAGATAATTATGCGCTTTAACTATGTATATGCTAGTATTACTTAAAAGAGTAAAATATATTAAACAAATTAATTGTTATTTTTATTTCGGCACTAAAATATAGTAACTAATTCGGTAAAATATTAATTTATTTAATATATTTTACTCTTTAAATAACGCTAGCACTGCCATATTAATATGAATTTTTATCATTAAATAGTAAGCAATAAACTCGACAGTGATATATTTTGAGAACAATTAATTCTAGAAACATTTTAGTGCTGAAACAAGAGCAGCAATTAATTTGTTTAGTATATTTTACTCTTATAGTTTTATTTATTTTGAATAATTTATAAAATTTTTCGATAACAATAAATTTGAAAGTGAGATATTTTGTAATTATTTGCTTTCCAAAGCAGTTTAATGTTAAGTTTCCATAATTTTTGTATTTTGTGACCATTTTGCTCTTATAAATTACATAGTAATGATTATTGTTATATTTCATTTAAGAAATTCCACAAACATTCTAAATTTGCGATATCTGTTTGCATAAATTTAGAATAAAAAATTCTAGCATATTAGTTTTTTAGTTTATAATTTATTTTTTTATTTTTATACATGTGCTAACGGAATGGAAAATCAATCAATCTCCAGTTTTTTACTTTAATTTCCCACAAATGGATAGAAGCAATAAATTCGGAACTAGGACAATGGATTAATATTAAATTAACACTTAATATAGATATATAGATCCAAATTCTTTTTTTGATGGTAGGGATTCCAGCTTCCAGTAGAAGTTTTAATAGGAGTGATTTCGACAATGACAATTATTGTTTTTCAAATCTTTACATACTGCAAATAATTTTCAATATTTTCACATTAATCCATTGTATATATTAATTCGTTGTCGAATTTAATCCATTTTTACTTTTAAATCAAAATAAAATTCGCACAATAATTAATTTATTCTTTCATTGCTAAAAACATTTTTCAAACATTAAATTTAACATTTAGATATGTATTTTAAATTATCAATATCATTATGATGCTTGGGTGCTCATTCAATTTATCTTGAATTTTTTTTGTACTTGCATATAATTAATTTTAAAATAACAACAAATAATAAATAAGATATTATTTGCGCGTGTACTTTATGTATTAAAATATTATTTTGAAATGAATTATGTTATGATATCAAAATTACTCTTAATGTTTTGATATAATAAGCTTCCTAGTACTTGAAAATGTCTCTTAAAAAGAAATCAGAAATTAAAGAAGAAAATAAAACTCTTTTATAATTACATATTTTATAAAGGAATTTATAAAAATAGATAATTAAATTTTATTTTATTCAATAATTGAAATATATATCTCTCTATAAACAATTGTTATTCACCATCCATATTCACTTTACTATTAAATCTTTTTATCATATAGGCTGCATTTCGATTCACGCAGCGTTTGTATCATTTATTTTTGTTTAACACTTGATAAACAAAGCTGAAATGATTCCATGAGCGTTCTGAGCGTAAATCGGAACGCTGCTAAAAGCAACATAAACTAATACGATACTACGATACTAGCAATAAAAGAATATTTAGAGAAAAGAAAATTTTTTTCTTACTAGGAAGTATTTAATTAATTCCGCGACTGAATTTAAAAAAAATATTATCAATCATTGTTAACTTAATTGTTGAAATCACTGCTTCCGAAAATTCAAAAAAATTTAGAATTAATTTTGTAAGGGAAGCTTCAAGTTTCAATAGTCCACCGAACTAAGTATCGTGAATGGAAAATTATTTCATAAAAAATCATGAGAAATAACTATTCATTAAAATGATCGTTTCAATTTTTCGCCAATATATACCATGCATTCACTAAATACCTGACGCAAGGTATAGTGATAAGATTCTATTAACGAAGCCAATATACAACCAATGGTTACAACAAAAACAGAAAAAAACAATATTCTTTTTTGCAATAGCTTTAACAAGTATTTATCATGTAATATAATTTATTGGTCAATTATTTGTAAAATATTTAATGCAAGCGAGAATTTAAAAAATTTTGCAATTATTTTCTCGAATACTCATTTCGAAAATTTAATACTCAAAACAAATAATTTCTAGTATTAAATTGGACATTAAATTGAATTTCTGTAAAAGTATGTTTGCGTTTTTAAAATATTGCAAGTCCAAATATCAAATTTTGCAAACAAGAAAACCTAGTCTAATAGTTAATTTAATACCAAATTTCTTTATTTAATAACTTGTTGTGCCAACAATAAATTATTACTAATTGTAAATGCAAAATTTTTAATTCAAACTTATCATGTAAATATTCTTTTTGGTATTAGAAATAAAAGATGCTACCTTTTAAAGTATCTTTGAAATAAAAATTTTTAAAGCAAATGATTATTAAATACGTTCATTTAAAAATTCTTGTGTATTTGATTTTATAATAAACCTAATTATTTTTAATTAGTTCCAATGTTTTATATATATATATATATATATATATATATATGTATATATATAAGTATATAGAAATGTCTTTTCTATCTTTTTTTCTAATATCTTGAAATTCATGATCAAATATTGATTAGTAACTATTTTATTTATAATTACATATATATAATTTTGATATAATATTTACAAATATTTTAATTTAATTTACAATTAATAAATATTTTTATAATTAACGTTAGCATTTTAGATCATTTCTTAATTTTGAAATTGTAAGGTGTAATAATTTCTCTATGTATTCTTAAATTTTAGTAATAAATCAAGCAAATAAAATTCAGTCATTAAAAATATGTTGATATATTTCTTTCTTAATTTGTTAAAATCATATTATTTTGATCCTCTTAAGATATAAAAATTTTAAACTAAAGAAATAAGTTGATACTGAACTAATTTTTGTAATATTACAAGTTGCAATACATAAATTTATTATTCTATTTATTGATATTTGTGATTTTCTATTGTATAATGTATTATATTTTAACATCGAAATTATTTGTCAAAAACGTACAGAAGCTTAGCGCGTCCTTCGTTGTTTATCATTCACGTATATTTAAATTATTATTTGCAACATGGCATATTTGATATGTTTTTACATTTGTACGATTCTAAATATTATTTATCTTTCTAGTCGAGCTGTTAAAGCATATAACAATGCAATAAAACAACCAAATCTTTTTTTACATTGCATCCAGAGGGACACATACGTTTGACATCTGATGGCTGATTACGATATTACTTTTCACGAATGTCCTGATTCACGACAATTTCTGCGATATGTACAGCGTGTCCGGCGGTTCGCCATAATATCCGGTCGGAGTTTGCAGTAATGCTAGATCGACGGAAACATCGACACCATACGACGGCGAGAAATGTACGAGAGAAGCTTGAAAATAACGTTATAACGCGCCGCTCCACGTTATATCGTCTCTTGCCTTTTATACTTGTTTTACTTTGCCGGAGCGGACGTACTGGGCGAGATTTTTTATGACCTCCAATTTCGATCAAGTTTTCCGACGAAATTGGGAAAATAGAGGGAACATTTTCTTGAAAGGCTGATCGAGCATCGTGTGAAATATTGCAAATGACGAAAAAATATTTGTATGTAGAAGAAATAACAACGAATGAAAAAATTTCGTTTCGAAAAGATCAAAAGAAAGGAGTAGTGGAAGAGATATTTATATTTGAGAATTTTATTTTTCTTATTTTCACTTACCTTCAAATTTTATATATATCAATATATCAATGTGTGTATATATATATATATATATATATATATATATATATACACACCTGCTGTCATATTTTTATTGCCGCATCCCTTATGTTGCATTACTGAAATTGAATTAATATGTTCACACTAATTCTTACTATTTGTCAAACAAATAATACCTCATATTTGATTCGATCATTCTTTCATATACATGCTATCGGTAAAAATCCCATTTGTGTTCCTTTCCTTCAATATCCCATTTCGACGTAATAAACTCAACCAGAATAAAATTCAAACTCACGTTCCAAAGAAAATGATGTAACATGACATTCTTTCGTATTTCTAACTACACAGAGTGTCTTCAAACTACTAGACATGTTTATTGAGGAAAACGTAGTTGCAATTTTCTTCGATCAAAGAATGTGAAGATATTTTTGATAATTTCAAGGCATCTCATATTTTTCAAGCTTTTCTCTATCGCTGCATAAGATCTCAAATTTATAACTGACTGCATTATAACTGACGTATTAACTGGTCGAGGCTGTACAAAAGGCCGCAAACGCCTCGGAGAACGATCAAATCGATGCACACAATCGGCAATTGATCGCGTGCACACCGCATAAAGATCGACCGCGTTTGCTTTATAGGCCTCTCGTATCCTTATCTGTCCAGTATCCGGCCAACCTGTCTGATTCTATCAAGATCGATAAAGCTTACGTTCGATGACACTCGAGATCGATTTGAGTAGCCCTTCCGCACTGGCTAGCCAATCTATTCGGAACGTTACCGCAGATTCGATTCGATTCGACGCTATCTGGCCATTCGGCAAGGAGCGATCGTCGTTTCTCGTAATTGCTATTGTGCCTTCGAGGTTGATGTCGTTGCTGTCCCACTTTAGGACGAAGACCCTCAGATCTTTCTATTTTCCTGCTCTTCGTCTTAACAGATTAAATCTTACGACCGGATCATCCTGGTCATTTCCTAGTCCGGGACCCGGAGACTGAGGTCGTTTCAGAGTGGAACAACGTGACCACGATATATCTCATTACTGAACAGCCATTGAGCTGATTTCTTTGAGGGATGTAGCCGGAGATTAATTTTGCGAGGAATCTATATTGTCAACATAATAAGTAAAATTATAAAATGTATCTGCTCGTTGAAATTATTCGCTACTATCTCTATATAAAAATGCGTAACTCTGTGAAAAAAATTGCGTAAAACTAATTTTTATTATAAAGATATGATGTATTTTATTGAATTCTATTCATACGTGTCAATACGTGATAAAGGGAGAATAATGATACGGTAGTGTGATAAAGGAAGAATAATGATAATGTCTTTTTACAATTATGCGTGTTCGCACGCAAATCGATTTTGGATATCCCAAAAAATAACGCCGATGTGTAACAGTAACAGCAAATTAGTGGTAAAAGGTAAATCTCGTTCAGCAATATTTCAATTTAGCTAAAAGTTTTTACGCCCGAAGTCACGTATTGTGCGCTCTCTGGCATAATAGTGTATTCTCGTTATTACATTACATTCTTTTCATGAAAATAATTCGCGACTGTTTCGATAAAAATTTCTATTAACGGAATAATACACTCTTTTTTTCTCTTTTGTCATCATCAATATTTTAAGAAATATATCACGAATTGATGCACGGTATCAATGGATATGACTGTACAAATAAACAAATTAATAGTTTGGCAAATTTGTTGATGGCGAGAAAATGAAATAAAATGCTAAATCGAAATAAAAACAACGCTATATTTTTACGTGTGGTCAATTCTAAATGATGACCATTAAAATATACAAATAATATGTAAAATAAAAAGATAAAAGCTTGCTATCATCATCCATATTGTTTTTGAGAAAAAATTTTTTATTGAAATGAAATGTTTATGGTCAATCATTATACATTTTTATATATATTAATGTATAAATGCTAAAAATGTCAAAACGTATTGACATTATACCAAAAAAAATTGCATACATACTAAAATTTAACTAAAAAAAATTGCATACTAAAATTTAACTTATAAACATTGAGCAAAGCGTTGCAAAAAGATTATTTTGCCGTTAAATCTCTGACCGAAGTGACGATTTTCCATCAAAAACCTGTCAAGCTACATTGTGTAAACTTGTTGAAAGCAACATTAAACTCGACGGTCATCGCCGTATGGGTGAAGACTTGTACATGTGTGGAAACACAGAGGTCGAGAGAAGGAAAAACTGATGTATTATGAGGTCGACAACACGGAAAGCTACGTATCGATTCTAAGTCGAAAATCGCCTGTACTTTTCGTATTACTCTTCCCCCACTTTTCTCACAGAAGAAAATAATATTTGAAATCCAAAAATCAATATTATATTATTAGAATGTAGAACGATTGCATTAATAAAATTATTTAATTTGAAAAAATAGTCGGATGAATTAGAAATAAAATTTACCGAACACCATGACTAATATACAATCATCATGTTGAAACGTCGTGAATGCTTTATGAATTTCCACGAATTCAATAATGCTAAAGTCGCGTGTGTATTTTCACGCCATCATAAAGTTAATTATCAAAGAATGATAGTCGCGTACACATCGTGAAAGGCATGCGCGACCACGTAAATCCCTATCGCGCCAACGTGGTAGTACCATTTGTGAACTGGCATACGGCACGTTCCAATGAATTTACTGCGATAAACGAAGAGCGAGTGTAACAAGAAGTAACTATAACGAACGACGTGCCTAGGCGATATCGCCCGTTGCATCCCTTTTGCTTCTCCTCTGCCCTCCTCTTCTCCTCCCGCGTTTACCGACGAGAGTCGGGGGAGAGTCGCAAACACGCGGCAATCGTAATGCACCCGGTAATTTATTTTCCGCCACCGGCAATTTATTTTCACGCGCGCATTTTTCAACGGTGCACGCGAGTTCAAAGAAACTAAAGTAAAATTCGTTCGTCCAAGATGCTCGTTTTATCCAAAAGGTAGCCTGCTTCCGCGTATCTTAATTTATCAGTGTCAATGATGTGTTGAAATATCTACGACGATATTGCTAACAACTCTGTCTCTCTTTCTCGTTAGTGAGATTTCCGACTGTGCGTGCACGTGCTGTGTATGCGTGTATGAGACACGACATTCTTAAACATTTTTTTTTCATATCTCGCATAAGTCCCGTGATAATCCGCGAACGGAATCGTAGAAAACAGTTTGCTGTTTCAAAATGTAAATACTATTACTGTCGTAATGTTGGAAAATCTCCATTATAATTTGAACTCATATCGCGTATATCTCTTGAATATTTCCGGAAATCCAAGCTGCTCTTTTTATTGGATTTGATTGCGCTTTGGATTTTGCCGAGTTATAGAGCGAACGTACGTGCGCAGAAACGTGGATAATTAATTAATAGGGAAATAAATCCTCGAAACGCGAACTGAAAGTGAATTATTTGCGGAAAAACTTGTTGCGAAATATGCAATTCATGTTTCAGGCGCAGTTAAAAAAAATATATCGACGAAAATAACGACTTATAGAATAATGCATATTATCCATATCGCGAACAAATGCATAACGAGAACGAGGTACAATGGAACTAAAATCCGGGACCAACAACGAAGTGCATGCATTAGCGCTTAAAGTCCCGCCCTCCCCTTCCCTCCACCGTCATATGCAAGCGCATTAGTGCGCAATTAATTCACCGGCGTCCATTGTATCGCGTTCTCTCGCGTATTAAGTCTATCGCTTGTAAATTCCAACGAGCAGGACGTTAAAATAAATCACTACGTCGACATCGTTGCGACGGATCGAAATCCTCATAAGAACGTGAACTGCCACGGCAATAGTATTACGTCATTGCATTAGTCATTGTCATTGTCATTGTCATAGTCATTATCATTGTCATTGCCATAGTTATTATCAATAGCGGTATCCGCGATACCTTTCGATATCCGCGTTCGACGTGATACAAGAATATACGCATGTGTAACACGGCGATACTTTTCTTCTGCCACTATGAAATAAAATGATTGTGATTTTGTACGAAATCTAACGATTCGTAATAAATTTCGACATCGTAATAATAACGTGATAATGAGGCACTTTGACCCATTATTCTAGGCCGACTCAAGCGATGATAACGAATACGTTCTTGCCTGCCCAAAGAATGGAAATCGATATAAAATAAGCAGCACGCAATGAGGGGAACTCTCAAACGAGCCGATATACATTACCATTCGAGAAATGAAGATTTATGGAAACTTGCGTTTCTCTTTTTCTTATTTTAGCGTATACAAAAAAATGAATGTGTGTGTGTTTTTTTTCTTTTTAATAGAAATTAGTAGAATTATTATTAATAGAATAAATTTCTACTAATTTTTAAGAACTTTTTGATTAGGGAAGTTCTATTACAATAAAAACTTTTGTTGTGATAAAACTGCAAAAGATGTTCTCTTGTTACAAAGTAAAGTAATAACGCTCGAAGACAATTTCCTGTGCTTCTTCCCACGCCCATGATTCTACTGATTGCAACTATATACTGTTTATCCTACTTCGCCAAACTTCCCATAGCGCGACGCGCGACGTGATCATAATCGACAGGGACAATGTCGTTACACGAACTAGGGAGGGTATAACGAGAATCGAGCCGTATTATCGATTAGATCCAAATATAGTTTGATTTCCCATTCCTGTAAAATTCCACTAGTCGTTCCACGCCCCAAGCGCGACGATCGAGTCAATTGTTGACATTCAAACGCTTTTGGTTTAAATATAACTCGGAAATATTCGTGGTGTTAAAATGATAGGTTTCCCGTTCTCAATCAGGCAGCAAGAGAGCGAATAAAGTTTGCGCATTCGTTTAGGTTTTTCCGTTGACAGCGGTAGACTAATGGTAAGTCAGTTTAATTAAAAAGTTATGGCGACCTATAAGCTCGGTTCTTAGCTTAGCGACGGCCAGCCGCGCAACTCGAAACTTCCTGGAGGAATATTAAAACGTAGGAAAAAGTAAACTTATGCCGGATCTGCATACATGCAAATTATCGAAAATATGATTATGCTAAACGAGCCAGCGCCGGTGTATTTTTAATACCGATGAGACTATCGGTATTACACATGGCTTATAAGACTACGTTCGGGCAGGGCATCATTTACCATGTAACGAAACATTCTTGATAAAGAATTTAGGAAAATGTAGGGAATTACCTTACTTTATCTATTTATTCGCTGGAACTGGACCAATGAAATAATCGTAATCAGAGGATAACTGTGATAATTAGACAATTCCGGTCTCGTAGCTACTCCATGAACTGATACGCACCGATTGCATATGCATTGCCTACAGATTGCAAAGCGTAATTGCTTAATTGGGTCACAAATTACAATTGGAATTTGTGATTATCATACTTAAACAGAATTTTCTAATCGATTGCTCCCGAAATTGCAAATTTTCGTCGCGAATCGCTAGAATAGTAATTAAATCGCAAACATTACGGACCAGCGACGTCAATCCAATCTGCATCGACAGACAACTTTCTGCAATTCTGCAATATATCGAATGAGAATAAATACTTTCGACGAAATCTCGTTGCGCGCGAATACATGACGAGCGAATTTTCCACTGCTAATAGAACTGCGAAAGGAAGAGAGGGAGAAAGAGAGAGAGAGAGAGAGAGAGAGAGAGAGAGAGAGAGAGAGAGAGAACACAGTGAATAAGTTCTCTCTGCGTGAAACGCAAGTTTTGAGACTGCCGTCCGATAACCCTTTGATTCTGCCTCTCTTATGTGTACCGCATACCAACCGTAAATCAATTCTCGAAATTGTTTTCGCGTGCCCACACGCCTCCGTTCAGCTCGCTAAATTTGATTCGATGTGCACGTATTGGCGAGAACTACGAGGAAAGCTCGTGTAGACGATTCATAACGAACAACCGATTTTGTCCCGATAAATGCTACTGAAAATCGAAAAAGCATCGTCTGATTGGACCATTAACTCCAAATTGTACTGGCAAACAAATACATGAATAATGAATTATGGAAAAATCTGCTTAGACCGGTTCGTATAAAGCACAATGTACTGTATTTTCTACAATACTATGATTGTATGTTCTCGAATAAATACAGCAAAGATATTGATCACACATCCGTGATACTCGAATTTATCTGATCGTTTATAATTGGAGTGTAAGTTGCAACAATGCTGCAATATCGCAATATCAACTGAATTAATTCGACGACAAATCTTACTATGTAAGGTCGAGCGACACATTTTTGTTATTTGCAAATTCGCGAATTTTACTGTCTCGGGAATAATTAATTATCAACTTGGCCTCGCGACGTAAGCATTACTCCGGCTTTATACAAGTAATACGTACGTGTTGTTTAGCAAATAGGGTCCGACAAGTTCAACGCGCGCCACTAATACCTGGCCAGTTCCATTTAGTAATTGCTACCTAACACGCTCGTCCAACTTATTACTGTCTAGGCGCTGTCTACACTGTGGCGTTCCGCTGCACCACACCGACCGACTGCATGTATATTCATCGAGTATTGATTGCGCGTATGGACGGGACAGTAATGGAAATTCCATCGATTCGCGTTAAAGCGTTCAATGCGTTTGGTTCGTCAAAACACGCACATCGCGAAACAAGAACAATTATATGCGAATAACATTAACATAACCAATGATATTAATGTTAATAATCGTGATGTACGTCGCGTGAAATTATCGCACATAACGGTACACCTTTAATTGCATAACAGTTAATTGTGGAAGTTTCGAAAATTTCACGAATTTCCAATTCTCCGAATCTCCGAATTTCACGAATTTCCTTTAATTAGATAATTCTCAATTTCCTTTATTCTAATTAACTGATTTATATTCTCTGCTTTTCTGCGAAAATCTGCAAACCTCTTCGAGACTTCCCTCTAAATCTCGTCTCCCTCTTAATTTTACCTGATGTCGTCTGATAATAGATATTGGAGCACGACTGGGAGTGGACAGCAGCAAGTCGTGACGGACATTCCGCGAGACAACAAGGTGGCGATCATCAACAGCATCGCCACGTCATACGCGTCGCAGAGGCCGAGGTACACCGCGACCACGATACCGCGAACATCGAAGGTAGCTGTCGACGGTAAAACGAGATACAGCGAGACAGGAAAGGTCGACTGGCCGTATTACCAGACGTACAGGCAAACAGCGGAGGCGCAAAAGGCGCAGATCTATGAGGACATCCAGAGAAAGATTGCCAACGCGTCGAACGTGTCGAGTACAGGCTACTCATTCGCGAACAACGTCACCAACTCGGCGGATCAGCGCCAACATAGATTCAGAATGAAGCATCACGGATTGACATCCAAAGGCAAAGTTAGAACTCGTAAGTGCAATGGAAATTTTGAAATATCGTTTCACGTTCATTTTATTCACGTCCACAATTGAGCTTTTTTAATATTTAATAGTTAAATTATATAATTATATTATTTGATATATTTTTATCTAAATGTTGTAAAAGCAGTCGATCATCTAAATGTTATGAAACCAATAGATCAAACTAATTAGATAATTCCTGTTCTTGAACCTGTATCATTATATTCTACAATTATATATAATTAATTGTGTTAATACAAGTAATTATATGTATAATTGTATAATTAATACAATATATATATATATATATATATAAAATTAATTGTAGAATATAATGAATGAATGAATGAATGTCACCTAATAAAGGCGGCTTCTCTCTAGTCACATAGCAAAATACAATATACAGCTGACAATATTTTATATACTGTTGTGGCACGATCGAAACCACTAATCCGACGAGCGACCATTACGGACATAATTCGAAATGTTTTTGGAAACCTCCGTGGTCGGAACCTTCGCTTTTGCTATCTAATTGAGCTCTAATTAATCCTTTAAACGGCAGGGTGCAACGAAAGGTCCGGACAAACCCTCGGTGCAGTTTTCCATTGACGGTAGCTAATGCAAGAGCCAAGCGCTCTCAATAGCCATATTTCCCGCGTAAATGATCAAAGCGCGCTTCCGCGCTCTTCCTCTCCCCCTCACACTCTTTTCCGCCTCTCCCGTTTGCGTTGTATGTATCCTCCACCCTGTACTTTCTCGCGTTTGTCCACTGTTCCGGTTTCCGTAATGCAGATTTTTCTTCATATACAAGAGTCTCATATGGATCTGATAATACATCGGTCGAGCTGATATAATAACCCACAGGTTGCAGTAACTGATTTGATTAGTTTTTATTTATCAGACTTACATGTATTAAAATTATAAGTTAATATTTCTGCCCTTGCAAGTTATCAAATTTCGGTTATTCTCTTTAAAAGAATTTGCGGTCGATCTCAATCCAAAGCTTAACGAAACATAATGATTCGTCAAATTTTTAACTGAATTAGAATTAATATCAAATAAATTCTGATTTTTTTTTTAAATATCTCTCTTGAAAATTTATGAGAGAATTTTATTCGAGCAAAATTTAAAGCTAGGAAATTTTCTCGATTTTCCTTTCGGTCACCTATCTCGAAGATCATGGTTATCTACCTCGAGGATTTCTTCGCACGTTCCAAGATTAGACGTGGACTCGCACACTCGCTCGAGCGGAATAATTGCATTCGTGATTCCAGGTGCACCGAGAGATTGCAAGGTCGGTGATTGGGGCCCGTGGAGCGCGTGCAGTCGCAGCTGCGGAGTGGGCGAAACCCAGAGGACGCGGAAAGTCACGATAAAGCCGCGCCGAGGTGGCAAACTGTGTCCGCCGCTAAAGGAAACCAAGTGGTGCGGTAGCGTCAATCCGTGTTCGGAGAGCAAGCTGATCATCGATTACCATTGGTAGTCATCGTCCGTGTCGGTTCCCTTCCACGAACACGTGTACCAAAGTGACTCGCTCACGGACGAAAGATCGTGTAAGTCAAAGAGACAGGCAAGACGAGCGAGAAGCGACTTATGCGAAAAATGCACGCTGGGACGCAAATATAATTAAATATGGGAAATTCGATAAATGGAAAATAATATAGGTTGAAAACAATATCTTTTTATATCTTTTTCAGTAGAGAGATTCATCGCAACGACATGACTGTTGTATTTATGGGACATGTCATGTCATGTTTTAGAAAGAATAGCGATCCGCGTGGTTTGACAATATACATTACAAAATTCATAATTTCATTCAAAATTCATAATTTTATCTAATATTTTAAGATAAAGGAATTAATAACTGTTGCAACAACAACATACACACATTGGTATTTATTCATTGGTATTCATACAATGAAAATATCGTATGCTTCATACAGATGACTAATGATCATGCATGACGTAACTCGATCTCATCGCTATTAAATTCTGTTCGATATAACGAGTGGCCAGTATAACAAGGAAAGGCATAGAGTCATGTAATTGAACAGTATGATATATTTCATTACAATTAGTATTCGCAACCATTGCATATTTTCATGGCAAAGCGGAAAAGCATTATCATATACCGCGGCTTTATTTTATTCTCTTGTATTTATTATCGTTTGATGTACATTCGTCGCGCGATGCGTATATATGTGTGTATATATATATATGTGTGTGTGTGTGTGTGTGTGTGTGTGTGTGTGTGTGTGTGTGTGTGTGTGTGTGTGTACACACATAGGTATGCTCGCTCGACCACACCATTGAAAACACAAAGATTACCAAAGAGAAACTCGAATAGCTGACTCGCGTCGTGTCGCGTTTCCGCGTGCATCACTAAAATGCGTTTGAGGCTCAATTTTCACTTGTCCGAATACACGGCGTTTTAATCTTTTTTTTTTATTTTCAAAATAATTAAACAATCGACACTGTTCGTCGAATTTATGACAAATTACAATAGCGCCATCAAATAGGAAAAAAGTAACATGTGTCTATTTTTCTAATGTTAATGTTAATTGAAAGTTATTGAAAGTTAAGGCGACAGTATGGCTATAAAGAGTCGAGCGCAGCTCTTGTAGCGTATGATTTAATTATGTATTAAGTATTACACGAGATGTAGACGGACCTTTCGGACCTTTGAGCCATCTTCAGTACAAATCCAGTTGACATAAAGCGTAAAATGATAGTAAAAAATTCTTGGTTGTGATTTTTTTAGCAAGAAGACTTGTTAAACATTCTATAGACAGCTGTCCAAAACGCAGTTGTACAACCGGATAGAATTGTTACAAAATGTACAACAAGCTAGAATGGTTGTAAAGATTTTTTAATATAAGAAATAGCCGATGAGAAACAGCAAGGAGTAAAATCAGAATGTAACAAAGAACATAATCATCTTACTTCCGAACCACACAAGTATTTTGCATATATATAATAAAAAATTTGTATAGATAAAATAAAATGGTCAGTGATTAAAATACGTCCAGAAATATAATCATAACAAAGCTTTAAAACTTGATATGTAAGAAATAATAAAATTGAAAAAAGATATAGTTAAAAATACGACCAACAAAGCGATTACATCGTCCAATGTCAAATTGTAAAATGGTAATAATTCCCGGTGATAAAAACAGATGTAATTACAAAATAGATGGCAAAATTGTTTATAAGATGATACATTATGATATATTATTAATTCGATTATTTGTTTATAAGCGTAAAATATGCTCGATCTAACAATTCAGTGTCTGTTTTTAAATTTAAATCGTTCTTTTATCTTTTTATATCTACTAAACGCTACAAACGCGCGCTGCGCGCGCGCTATTTATCTTTTTCAACACAAAAGCAAGAATTAACATAATACTATTATACTACTGTTACACTATACATTTTTATACAACTTTTTGATACACAATTGTCAAAACGATTCTTTGTGAGATCAATACAATGACACCTATTCAAAGTTAGTGCAGCGAGAGAATCAATCGGCATCTTGGAAAAGAGACAATAATAAAGTTCGAGAAATGCGAGTAATCAATGTCATGCCTTTTTTTAGAAAGGATCATTTCTGAAATCAACCATTTGTTATACAAGTTCTTAACATCCAGAATTTTCACATTCTCCCATTTAAATTTATGTTTTGTATGGAAACTGTGTGGTCTGCAATCACAGAATGGGAAGATGTATTCCGAGTAGTATGTCTGCAATGTTCAGAAATCCGAATACTTAATAATCATCCCGTTTGCCTCACATAAAATGCATCGCAATTCTGGCAATTAATCTCGTATACACCATTTCTTTTTTGTGAATTTGATAGGGAGTCTTTATGCACTCTGATGACACCACGAAGTTAATCAATATTATAAAATGTTAATCTAAAGTTCGAATTTTTTAAGATGTTGGCAAATTTGTTAGAAACAATGGTGATGTAGGGTAAACCATGAAAGTTCAGTTTCTCCTATATATTATCAATATTATCACTCGTCGATTTTTTTATATATTAGATTTTTTTAAGCACAAAGATTAACGAACAGATTCATAAAAGAGAATCGTGGGGTGTTGTTTACCAGAGCAGATAAGGGTAACAACGGTTGCGGTCGATAGGGATGCATATATAGAAAAAATTAAGGACATGCTTAGTGATAAGAATATTTACACCATTATTGACAAAGATCCGACTAGGAAAATTGTTGGGGATTTGAACACGCTGCTTTCGAGATGGAAAAAGAAGGAATACATTCCCATGGCGAGATACAGAATAGTATTATAGCGATAGTGTACTGCCGAGGGCTTATGGACCCGAAGATACACAAGTCGGATTGCTCCTATAGAGTCATTGTGTCATCCATTGATACACCTCTTTACCAATTAGCCACTTTTTTGCATGGGATAATCTCCATACCAATGTTCCCACAGCCTGAAGCCATATTCTGAACAGCTACGAGTTAATTAAAAATTTACAGGGAACAAACATTGATTTTTCTTTAATTTCTTTGGACGTTGCTTACCAATGTTCCGATAGAATTAGCGATTCAATGTCTATCGAAAAAGTGGCACTTTATATCAGACTGCAAAATACCGAAGAAAGAAGCGCGGTTTGTCTTGAATTCGACGTTTTTTCCATTTAATAACGTAGTATACAAACAAAACTTCGGGACTCCGATGGTTCTTCTCTCTCACCGATAGTCGCGGACTTAATCATGTAGGAGTTGGAGGATGGGGTTCTTGCGACAATCTCTTTTCCGGTATCAATTTACTATAGATATATTGACGATATTCTCATGGCGAATCCGTTTTCCGCAGTCAACCAAATTGTCAAACATTTTAATGCCTTCCATCAGAGGCTACAGTTCACATTGGAGATAGGCGGACGACAAATAAACTTTTTGGACGTCTCTTTGTCCATGTGAACAATTCAATTGTTTTCGATTAGTATCATAAACCAATCTTTTCAGGTAGATGTTTAAATTTTTTTGTCGCAACATCCCATCTCCCAAAAGAGAGACATTATTATGAACTTAGTTGACAAAGCATTTTTACTTTCACATCCGGAATTTCACGAAAAAAATCTTCAATTTATTGTTAACATGCTACTCGACATAACTACCCGAAGGAATTCATTTTTAACAATATTAAAAAGCGCTTAAAAAATCTAATATATAAGCAAAATCGGAGATCGTCGATAAGTGATAATACTATAATATACAGGAGGATGAACTTTCATGGTTTACCTTATCATACATCCCCATTGTTTCTGATAAATTTGCCAACATCTTAAAAAACTCGAACTTTAGACTAGCATTTTATAATATTAATAAACTTCGTGGTGTCATCAGAGTGCATAAAGACTCCCTATCAAATTCACAAAAAAAATGTCGTATGCGAGATTAATTGCCGGAATTGCGATGCATCTTATGTGGGGCAAACAGAACGATTATTAAGTACTCGGATTTCTGAACATCGCAGACATACTCGAAATACATCTTCCCGTTCTGATTGCAGATCACAGTTTCCATACAAAACATAAATTTGAATGTGAAAATTCTGTTGAGAACTTGTATAACAAACGATATGATACATATAAAAAAACAAAAGGACGATCTAAATTAAAAACAAACATCTTTTGAATTGCTAGATCGAGCCTATTTTACGCTTATAAACAAATAATCGAATTAATAATATATCATACTTCTTATAAACAATTTTGCCATCTCCTATTTTGTAATTACATCTGTTTTTATCATCGGGAATTGTTACCATTTTACAATTTGACATTGGACGATGTAATCGCTTTGTTGGTCGTATTTTTAACTATATCTTTTTTCAATTTTATTATTTCTTACATATCAAGTTTTAAAGCTTTGTTATGATTATATTTCTGGACGTATTTTAATCACTGACCATTTTATTTTATCTATACAAATTTTTTATTATAAATATGCGAAGTACTTGTGTGGTTCGGAAGTAAGATGATTATGTTCTTTGTTACATTCTGATTTTACTCCTTGCTGTTTCTCATCGGCTATTTCTTATATTAAAAAATCTTTACAACCATTCTAGCTTGTTGTACATTTTGTAACAATTCTATCCGGTTGTACAACTGCGTTTTGGACAGCTGTTTATAGGATGTTTAACAAGTCTTCTTGTTAAAAAAACCACAACCAAGAATTTTTTACCATCATTTTACGCTTTATGTTAACTGGATTTGTACTGAGGCTGGCTCAAAGGTCCGAAACTTAAGGTCTACACTTCATGTAATACTTAATACATAATTAAATCATACAAGATCTGTGCTCGGCTCTTTATAACCATACTGCCGCCCTAACTTTCGATTGTTTCATTTAGAGAGTCTTTTAATTTCGTTAATTTCGTTAATTTTTTAATTGCTAATGTTAATGCTTTCCTAATTTTGGAATTATCGAATTTTCGTTAATTTAGTTGTGAATTTAATGACAAATAAGAAAATTATCTAGATATATTAATGCATTTTTGATACATTATTATCATTAAAGTATCATAAACTTTCTTAATTATTATATTATTTAATCTCATCTTATGAAATGTCGCCATTAGAAATTAAATCAATTCTCGACTCGCATCAAAAGGATCTAACGATCGTCGGGACGAAGTAATAACACGACTCGGTCTTTGCACGCGATCGAAAGAAGAAATGAACCTTGGCATAATTGAAAAATTGGCCCGACTTTCCGGAAGAAAAACGTTAGGTGCAATTAAGTTGACAGTTTAATCGCCAGTACAAATGACGAACCGCGTTGATCGGCGAGCTGCACATTCAGGTGCGAGAATTCCTCGGTGAAATTTAACCATCGCGTGCAGCGCCAGAGTCTCGCCGAGATTAAGCCGGTACTTCCGAAACATACTACGTTATTTAAAACCAAGGCTCTTTTTATCGGCTCACTATTTTCTCTAGCAGAACAAAAACAGTCACATACGAGATTTGCGATTGGATTCTTTTAAATAAGGCAAATTATTATTTAATAACAAAGTTAATGCCTAAATATGATCTTGATTGAAAAAAATTTCTTTTCTTTTTATATCTACGCTCATTACTTAGTTAGTATATTTCTGAAATTTCACGATTAGAATTATGAAACGTCGTGCAGTGATAAAAAAAAATTTTAATATTTTATATAAGGTTGATATCTGATTAGGACATATCAAACAAACGTCAGGGCAATTTTCAACACGAGATCTGCTCTCACATAAAATTCCAGACAAGTGCGCGTGGGGGTGTTTTTCGCAAAGCGTCTTCTCGCTCGACGATAACGTCGATAAAAGAACATATAAAGAAGGAACTTATAGATTAAGTTCCGCAAATGTTTTTTTCTCCATCGTCACCGAGAATACTGCATCTCTCTCTCTCTCTCTCTCTCTCTCTCTCTCTCTCTCTCTCTCTCTCTCTCTCTCTCTCTCTCTCTCTCTCTCTCTCTCTCTCTCTCTCTCTCTCTCTCTCTCTCTCTCTCTCTCTCTCTCTCTCTCTCTCTCTCTCTCTCTCTCTCTCTCTCTCTCTCTCTCTCTCTCTCTCTCCCCCCTCTCTCTCTCCTCTCTCTCTTTCTCCCCCTTTCTCTTTCTCATTCGTGGCGTGGTAGGGAAATTTTTACAAAGATATCATCAGGTACGTTTTAGGTGAGTGTATTATATCTTAGGCGTAAATTTAACGATAATAATTAATAACTAATCGTTAATTATTAGGCCCATATTAATCGCGTTAGCGACGCGGAGCTCGGCGTTGTTGCTCGGCATGTTGAAAAATGCGAAGTTTAAGTTGTAAGAATGAACAAAGAGTAATTCCGCTCTAGTAGATGGATCTAAAATTGCAACGCTGAATTCCGTATGCGACATATATTGACGCACGGCTTGTCCTTCATATCTAGCATTCACAGCTGCTATTCTCGTCGAATGTTCAGCGCTAAACACGATTGATCGATTGTGAAATTTGATATGATCAATTAAATTAAATGTTAAAAATAGTCGTAATATGTCTAATAAAAAGAATGATAATATAACGAACATTTAGTCTATGTGAATAGTACAATCGTATTTAACGCTAAATATGCGACGAGCATAAAGGCCTGCATAGCTAAAATATTTATTAAGTGTTCAAATTAATTTGGTGCCTTTTTTACAAAATTCAAAGTTTATTTACATAAAATCAAATATAAATATAATATTCGAAATAATCTTTATTATTTTCTATCTAATTTTGCTTCATCATTGGGCAATTGACCTTCGCAAAAAAAACTTAGCGGTTTTGAACCATTAAATATTCAAGACTTTTCGAATTACTTCCATCTTGAAATGTGTATCAATCAGAAGTAATGTTGTGATCGGAAGGTGATAATTCAACAGGATTAGCTTTGGTATGTAAGCCGCACAAGGAGAAATTTCGCAATCCGAAACACAAATGATGTTTTTTGTCCCCTTTGCAACATGTGGCCGAACTGCAAAATGACTTATCTAGCTCCCTAGACCAATATATGATTTTTTTTGCTCCAATGCTCAAATAAATGAGTTGATGTTGGTAATGCTCTGCAATAACAATCTGCCAGGACCCAGTAGTTCATAGTACACACATACTTGTTTCTATCTTATTAGAAATACAACAAAATCTTCTTGACGTAAATATTGAACTTTGAAGTCGAGGTTGAAAGTTCGCTGGAAATTATTCACGATTTTTTACGTTTAGGATTATCAATACAAAATATTCACTTTTCATCTCCAATAATAATTTTGTACAAAAAAATCATTTTTTTTAATTGAATCACCAAGGAATCACCAATCACATATGGCCATGTCGAACTTTCGCTTTTTACTTTCTAGGGTTCATAAATGCAAAATTGATTTATTTTCCTTCTAAATCTTTTTCAACTAATGTAAGCGTATAAATATACATTAATATGTAACTCCACGTTGTAAAATTTTTGATATTATTTTTATGGATTTTATGAGGCACATTTTATAAGTCACAACACTTTCACTCAAAGCAGAACAATCATTTCCATGACTTTATATTCTTAATATTCATTTTTAATTGAAATGCAAAAAGAATCCAGTCTCAAATGCTGCTTTTCATATTCGCTATTATTTTGTGAAGGTATTTTGTCCGCTTTGCCGAGGATTATCATATTTTGAAAATGTAGAGACCTACATTTGCAAGGGTGGAAAAATATTAAATTTTATAATAGTTATAAGGCACCGAATTGTAAAGGTACTAAATTAATTTGCACATCTCATATTATAACTCTGTACAACTTTTTATTCGAATTAAAATATTTATTTCAACAGGGAAATGGATTGTGTCTATTGTTGTGTGCGCTGTTGTAATTAAAGAAATATTGTGTAAATTTTTGAAATCAATTTCGAGCGTGATGTAACAGTAATGATTTCCCTGCTGCGTTTTGGCTCTCGTAAAACGCGAAATAAGCACGCTGTGTGAAAAAGAATGGTATGGGTGGAAAATGCAGCGTACTGTGCAAACTCATATACCACCGCATATAATATCTACATTTGTTCATCCCTGTAAACAGATATGAAAGGCCAACCTTCGCGATAGTAATGAACAAACATGGGGAAAGCTCGATTAAGCATAAAAATTTTTTAATGCAAATTGACATATGTCATAACATAATAGCTTCCGTAATTAGCTTACATTTCAAAAATCCTATTACCGTACGTTAAATAAAAATTAAATAAAAATACGAGAAATCCGCACATCTTGGACAATACTCATATAGAGTAAGATGGTATATCGTTTTTATACAAATACAGTTTCTGCTCGTGCTAAGATCTTTTTTAAATTTTGAAGCTGTTAAAGCCTTTCGTGCGAAATTTAATCTCTAAATGATAAAAATAGCTAGAAAGTATTCGCACGATTGGAAAAAATAGCCGGACAAAACTGGGTACAAAAACGAGATCACTACCCCCGAAATTTTCTCGAAAAAGAGAATCGACCTTGTGAGAAAAAGTCTCTTATTAAAATTACGATCAATAGTTCCGGCATGCATTTTACATGCGAAATATATCGAAATATATTCAGCTATCTCTCAAGCGCGAATACAAGATATAGAAAAATCTCACGCGATAGGGTAACCCTAATTACAATAGTACCTATGGTGTTCTCGTATTACGTTAAAATTTGACTGTTCGCGATAATTAGCGGCTGATCTTCGTCAAAGAGAAATCTCTCGAAAGCCATTGTTGGCGGCGAAAGTCGAGATAAAATATCGAGTCGGGTTAATCCTCGCAACCGGAAATCTAGTCGGCATATTGTAGAATCTGTCATGGAACACTATCGTACGGCGATAAGAGAGCCGCTTTTCATTTCTCGATAAATATATAAATATATATAAAGCACACACACACACACACACACACACACACACACACACACACACACACACTATATATATATATATATATATATATATATATATAAAACATACGTACACACATATACATAAATATATATGTATAGAAAGGAGGACCGAGCCGTTGCCGTCTCGCAGTTAGATGCATTAAGGATAAACGTTTTGTAAACTGAACGAGAACGCTTTCGTGACACGAGAGCTTCTGTGACATGGAAAGAGGAGAGGAATGGATATGCTTAAAATAACCATGCAAATAATTTCATTATTGTTGAATAAAAGCATCTGAGTTTGATGCGCTTGATTCATGATGCAACTGAATCAGAGTTTATTTTCACCAGAAGTAATGCTATTATAGTTCCTGAGATCTTTTCTTTGTTCTAGTTTAGTAATATTTTATTGTAAAGTTTTGCTCTTTTCTTATAATCTAAAATATCACAAATATTTATGTATATCTAATTATGATTGCTCCAATTTTTATGTATAAAATCTATGCGCAACTGTTTTTTTTTTTGTTATTAAAGAAGAACAAAGAACAATTGCTGTACATTTCCTACAGCTTTGATTTTTCATAAAATTTATTCGACGTGGTATGCAAATATATATTTTCAGCCTTTCCTCTTTCGCGCGTTACTAGTGTTACGTGACAATGACAAATCAATGACAGATCAATGGAGGAGTGCCACGATGATGATTCTGTACAAGTCACTGTGCATTCTAGCCCTGTAAGGATAGCCTATAGGATTTTAGTGATTAAGCCAAAGCATATGTAGCGATGTATAACACATAAGTTTATATTACATAATAAAATGTGTCGAGAAAATAAGCGGGTTCCCTTCTCGATCTTCGAATATATAATATTTTTCACTTGCGACGTATGAATGGTATTCGTATATAATAAAGTAGTAATTATTTCAGGAATCGTGTAATCCTCTCTCTTTGTTATCCATTTTTTAATCTTCTTACGAACATCATTATATGCAAATCCCTTTTCCAAAAATAAAAATTTTTATATAACAATCTCATTAATTTTTAAAAAATAGGATAATCAGTTTAAAAAAAAAATCGTAAATAATTACTAAAAAATCATTTGTTTTTTCTTTAAGAAATATGTTGGTCGCCAAAAATACTACATCTTATATCAATACTTTTATTTAATATATTTTTAATTGTGATAAATTATGATTTTAAAATTAGTTGCAAAAATTGAAATTATATGTCATATATATATCACACATGACAACAAAATATTAAAAGAAATGTTTTAAATTAAATATTAAAAAACATATCTTTTATTTCTTCAGTTCATAACGTTAAAGAGTATTTACAACAATCTTCAAGATGTTATAATTATGATAGTAACAGCCATTATTGTTATATTACTTAGCTGATAGAAGGAGGTTGACGGGATGAAAGCCACTGCTACAAGTATGCAATTACATTGTCGTAAGTATGTAAGTACGCCGGAAGTAAGCAATTTCGAGTCAAATTATGGAGTCGAACGAGTTCTATCTTTCGTCTAATATTTTCCACTCTCGGTCCCATCTCAGTACCGCATCGCTGCCACGATAAAACCGTCAGTAATGGTTCGCAAATTCACGCTTCAAAGAAATCGTTATGAAGATGGCATTTTCCTCTTTTCTCTCCTCCTCTGCATAACAATTATTTAACTGTGCTACTGAGAAATTGAATTACTATTTTCTTGAAAAATTTCATGTATAATATACGAGTACATATGTATATGACTTTGCTTTCAAATGGAAAATTACAATGATTAATTTGTAATATCAATGCAAAATTTTCCAACAAACATCTTTTTATATTATTTCGAATTTATCATGATTAAAATCAAATTTCTTTCAAACGTATCAAAGTCGTATATAAAATAATATTATATCTACGCGATAGAAAATCATACCAATCGAAAATAAGATAGACGGGCTTCCTAGCGTATTCGAAATAACAAATGCAAAAGTGGCGATATTGTTAAGCTTTTGTCGAAATCCATTTTTCACACAAGTAGCTCTTCTTGCTTGCGATGGTGACTGGGCGGCATCATTCGAAAGCACATGCGATGCAGTTCTATTTATCTTTCACTGTTCTCGAGATCCTACTCACGAACTTGTTTCTCCTTGCTCCTTCACATTTCATTTCGTCCTATTCCGACGAATCCAACGAGTAGCGATAAACCCTGAAGAGAGGCAAGGTAAGTGGGTGGACAGGGTAGATAGGTACATAGGTCACATTCAATCCTGACTGCGTACTCGACTCTTCTCTTTATTTTCTAGAATTTAATTTTCTCTTTTCTTTTCTACCGTGTGTACTTTATTATACTGCATATTCTGCAAAAGTCCAAATTACCGAGCAGTAATCTCTTTTTTGTTCTTTTCTCTTTCTCTGTCTTTCCTTGGCCGTTTGTCGGTCTCTTGTCAGCCGTGTGAAGTGGACGCTTGGGATAATATTTGTCGAAAGAAAACACCGGAACGAAGATACTAAGAATGCGTCGCGCGCAGGCTTCTCTTAGGCCGATTGCACTCGCTGTTGTTTCTTTTTCTAATGTATGATTATGAGGCTCGACGATGTTTGTCGCAAATACCCAGATGAAATATTTCCCATATATTACGAATGCTCAAGCCTTAGGCATTAAACAGGCATTAAAATTACATCAACAAAGCTTTCAATAAAATTTTAAAAAGATTGAATAATATTAATTTATTTTTATTTCTCGAAAATATTTATTTTAGAATAAAACTGAATACAAATAAATGTTGATATGGCATATATAAGAGAAATCAAACAATACAACAAAAATAGTTAGACTAATTAATATGCAATCAATTTAAAGATAAAAATATCCAATCAGAATAATAATACGTAGCTTTTTAAGTTTCTTATCGACTGGACGGTCTTCAAGAAACTGCAGGCGGCACTAATAATCGTTCCAGTGGGACGATTCCATCCGTTCGTTGTTATCACGCAACATTACCCCAAGATAAAGCGTTCGACATAGCGATGGCAATGGCGCTGCTGCAAAATTGCTCAGAAAAGGTCGTGGAAATGTAACAATCCAAAGTCAGATAATAATACAATTTTCTTTTAACATCGAATCGTACTAATTTTATGTAACACCTTGTCGATAATTTTATCAAAGTTGTATCTATTGTATCACAAGTATATCTCAATATCTAATATTAAATTAAGATAGCTGTAATAAAAATTTTTCTAAAATGTTTTACACGAGAAACCGTTGAGAATTATTTCGATATGATTTCCAATGTTTCATTCCAATTGCCCATTCTTTTTAAAAATTTTACCAACTATAATCCTTCCCTCGGGGAACGATATTGAACTTTAGCTCTTGGGTAATCGAAGCCAGCTTTGGTTGTTATCGCACAGCATTACCTCGAAATAAAGAACGATACGAGGGAAGAGAGGACAGTTGGCACGAAAGCTAAGGTGAGTACAATACCTAAAAGGCGTGATCTCGTAGTCGTCCTCCACAGATAAGGATTAGGTAGGACTAGACCACCATTCAGTATCGCGACGCTCATAAAGCTGACAATACATAATGCTGCTACACAAATGAGAATCAATGAACGTACATACAAAATCACGCATCGCATATACCAAACATATCCCTGCTATTGCGGGATGCCATAGACGACACATAATGATGTTCCAAAGCCATATGCAAACCGATAAGACCGACTCGTCGGGTGATTGGAACTCGCTTTACCTCCCTTAGGAATCGATCTTATGTTTGCTTCAAAGTGTTAATACATAATAAACGTTTGTCGGCAAACTTTGCATTAACAGAATTGTTCGCAAATTTCATTTGTTTTTATGTCGATGAAATAATCAAATATTGATTCTACATACTTACATGTGCATACGTGATATTGGGATATTTGTTCTTTGATTTCCAAATTGCAGCTTAATTCTAAATTAGGAACAGCGACAGATTTACAATTAGGCATATTCATGCACTGTTCTCTAATTTGCGACTTATGCATAATTCAGCTTTTAAAAGACAGCATTGCAAACTAATGAAATCGATTTGTTGTAACTTGCTTGAGGCTCCTGTTAAAGCATTGAAAATTGTGTATTTAATCAATTCATTAGCATGTTAATTTGCCAAAAATAATGCAATTTGTATGATCAAATGAAGAGAGTTGTTAGTATAAAATAGTCACACTTATCATATTAAAACATACTCAGACAAAATAATTGTCAAAATATAACTTACATTAATTTATTTATTAAATATAATATCTTATTCAGATATTCGCGCGATATTGAATTTAATAAATAAAATTAAAAGTCTGATTATATCGCTAACAAGTTAAACGTCCCATTAAAAACACAACTGTTACTTTTAAAAATATTACAATATAAAGCTAACATATCTCTTAATAAACACGAGTCAATGATTACGAGCATTTGTTACCATTTTATAATATGCACTAATTTGCGAGAAAATTTGTGTTTCATTTGTATTTTATTAAAAAAATTTCACTGTCTTACAGTAGGTTAGTTTTATATATATATATATATATATATATATATATATATATATATATATAAAATGCTTCAAGCAATAAAAATACAGAACTAAAAGACACTTGTTATGATTTTTAAAATAGTGAATCTTAAAATTTTTAAGAGAGCTAAATTATAAATAATACGAACTCATTTAATCTGCTAAATGTAATACTTCTTATATGTATACATAAATTGTAACCAAAAATGTGGTAATTAGATATATATATATATATATATATATATATATATATATATATATATATATAGATGAAACAAAATGAGAAATAATCTTTCGTATTATTCTCAGCAACAACATAACAAGATACAACGATCATATTGTAAACTTTGCATTCCGACTTACAAAATTGCTTCGTAATAAGATATATTAAAGTGTCAATGAAGTAAAATCAGAATCTGGCAAGTTTGTAATAACAAAGGAACCTGCGAATTGAGGACGAACTCCGAAATAAGATCGGCCGCAGTCAGTCATAATAAGAGATATTACCGAAAGAGACACGTGCGCCCGGTTAGAGGCGAGAATAGCCGAAGGTTCATAAAATTAATAAGCCATAAATTTCTGAGAATGTTGTCGGGAAAATTATTCCGACATATATTACCTCGTCTCCGGCCGACTAACTCTTGGCATTTTCTATCCCGAAAATCCTTATTGTTCCCAAGGTGCGGGAAACATCCGGCATTCAAACGCTATCGTCGCTTTTCTTCATTGATCCAGTATGAAGAATCTTGATTAACGGACTGATTCGTTTGCCTATCGATGTTCGTTACGAACACGTACGCGTACTTTGTCACGCGAATAAATTTGACATAGTTCTCCTAAGAATATATTCCGTTTCTGCGACAAACAATGCTTACAAACGTTACTTAGAAGGTATACGGTTATTTACCGAGAAGGTAGGAAAGAAGTCAATATTTATTCAGTAAACAGAATGGAGCATACCGCGTTTCACGCATCGTACATCGACTACGATCGTATTGTTCTAAAGATCTCACTGCGTCCAATCAAACGTTACACGAGCATCCAATACGAGTTTCCCTTCCCATCCTTCTCCTCTTCTCTATTCTTCTTTATCAATCGTCTCTTCAATCGTCTATCAATTCTTCCTCTCTATCTTACCTCAATAGTGGAATCTGTAATAGAGGCGCCGGATCTTCCGGCGTCGTGATCGTTCTTGGTAATTGCGATAGCGATGAGTTATTGTTACGAGAAATATGAGTCTCACGGATAAAACGGATCGATTCATCGCCTTTGGCATGCATTTGTGAACTCAAACAAAAAAAATCTACGGAAACTTTGGCAAGACAAACTCTTTATGAAATTGAAAGTTGGCAACATTATTTGAAATTGTTTAATGTATGGCTCCAATTACAGGAACTGTAATATCAATACAGAACTCAATTGAAAATGCAAGATATTAATTTAAAAATATTTAGTTTTAATTATACTCGATGGATTATGTGTCCGAAAAGTACTTCATATTATTTGATAAAATATTATTAAATAATACTGGATCTTGCAATTTCGTTTATATTCTTCATTTAAGTGAATTGAAAGTTTCTAATTCCTTAACATTTTTCATCAATTTAGGCAGCACGAGAACCGATGAGTCCTTTATTGGCAATTGATAATACATAAATTTGCACTTCGACATGCATCGCGAAATCTAAATTTTGCATGTACGCCGAGAGCAATCACTTAGATCACTATTTCAAATCCTCGTCACGAACAGCTAAATCGTAGGATCTCCTAAGTTCGAAATAGTAAAGTAAAGTACAGCTCTTCGTACTTCGATGTACGTCTACATCATCAGAGAGACGTACATTTTTGAAAAAAAAAATAGGTCAGGAAAAAATATAAAAATAAAAATAAAGTAACCATCGTTATACATATATATTTGCTTAAATACGTTAAATACTGATATAAGCTTAGTTGCAATTAGGATCGCTATATAATTTGAACGATACAATATGATCTTTCAACAATAAGATAAAAAATTATCGTTTCTTTAAGAAAATTATTTCTTATTATTTAAAAATCTTATGATATTTTTCAAATCTTTTGCTTAATCTTACAAAACATTTTGTATCATCATTTTAAAAATCTCATTACATATTTATTCTTACAAAAGCGTAAAACTCTTATTTCAAAACATCAACTTTACTGTGATTCTGAGAAGAAATTCGCCTCTATTTGATACAGCTTAAGAGTATGCGATTTTAATAAATTAACAAAGCGATTATAATAAGCCATTATCTAAGGCCAATTTCTTAAGCGATTAGTCTACTCCTCGAAAGCATTCAAAAAGATAATTAATTTTAGAAGAAACATGCGGTAAAAAAATATAATTAATAACTATTGAAAGAGAATCACTAAAGGATATTGAAAAAAGATAAATTTTTTTACTTTTTTTTTATTTTTGTAAAGTAATACATTTATTTATTATCGCTATAATATTCTATGTTAAACATTTACAGATATTTTTCTAGTGAATTTAAGTAAATTAATAGAAAAAATGTTCGATACTAAACATCACGTTAAATAAAGTAAGGCCGCTATTTTCATGGAGAAGTAAACGATGTTGTCGTTGACACGATAACTTTCGGCAATGAAGAAGTTTTCGTTGGACTCGACGGACCGTCCGCCAGTTACTTTTGTCCACGACTGCAAAATCTATTAGATGCTCGCGCGTCTCCCTTAGGGAAGATACTTGCCGAACTATCGGCTTCCTCTGTGATCGAAGGAGAGAAAGACTCCACAACCGAGTTCAAAGATGTTGCGCTCAAGGCCGCTTAAACTTTACAAGTGAGACGTTCCTCATGCACGCTACCATGGCACAGACTTTCAAGAATCTTTTTCCCTACCCTTCGTTCCTGTTTAACTCCCTTCCCTTCCATGCCTTTACTCGAAAACTTTCACGATGCTCCAGATAAAGCCGGAACGAAAAGCAGGCGCGATGAAATCGAGCTTGGAGAAAGCGTCCCGTAAATTGGGTAAGATTCTGTTTACCTTTCCGCCACGCGCAAAGACAATGACGATCAAAGCTGAAAGTCCCATCATGAGGAAGTTTCTATCATCTTGTCATTGCTATAATCGAATTTAACTTACGTTCCAATTAAATTAATTTGCAAACTTTCTTATCGGTCGACTTATGCGTCATCCAAACCAAGGCCCTAAGTGTCACTTATTAATTTGCAGATATTATCAAAAATACTGTTCTATATATTTTGTAAAACAGGTAACTCGAATGAGGAATAATATAAATTTTTAAATATCTAGAAAATATCTAGAAAAACGGAGTCTCCTCCAATGACTTTGACCTTGACATTTGTTGTCAGAGTCACTACTTTGAGTGACCTTGAGAAGGTTTTAGATGGCGATCTGCATTGTTAAAAAATTATTAACAAAAAAGTAAAGGATAAAGTGAATAATTTATACATTATACACTTAATAATTCATCATAATAATTCATCATAAACGAATCATAAACGACTGGTTAATTTCGCGTATTTAAATGCTATATCGAAAAAATTTTTGCACGACATCTTTCACATTAAAAGAAACATGTATAAAAATTCGGAAACGTGAAATTCATGACAAATTTATTTATTTAAATCATAAGGTAATTTTATTAACCATAATTAATAAATTAATTATACATTATAAAATATTTGTAACATATTTTTTAAAATTTATAGAAAATTTGAACCACAACGATGTAGCCGCGTGTATAGTTACAATGTATATTTTAAAGAAATGTTAGATTTAAATTTCAATCCATATAAAAAAAATACATAAAGTTTAAATATTAAACTATTTTTTGTTTTAAAAACACAAATTCTCTGCTTTAAAACACAAATTTCTTGCTTTAAGACACAAATTCTCTACTTTGAAATACAAATCTCCTATTTTATAAGAAAATGATTGTTAGATTGGATGAACTTACCTGTGAAGTTCGATTCTAATTATGCTCTTTATCTCATCCGGATGGAAGCTATGTAGTCGTGCTCTTGTACCCTGACAATAGATTTTAGAGTACCATCAAAATAAAAACGATACTCGTGCATACCGAGCGCTCCCAGCGCTCCCATCGCGCGCTCGCAGCTTTATAAGTTCAAAAAATTCAAGGCAAAACGCTACTTTTAGGGAAGGAAAATATTAAAAAGGGATGGGGAGTCCATCCGAACGAGACAAAGCGCATAATTAGAATCGAACTTCACAGATAAGTTCGTCCAATCTAACAATTATGTCCCCATATGCCCACGTATGTCTTATCCGGATGGAAACTATGTAGATGTTTAAATCAGCAATTTGCCGCAGAATAAGACGGCTGAAATGAAAAGTAGACATAAAAGCAATATATTTAAGGATACAATTTGAAGCAATAATATTTGAAGCAATTTGAAGCAATTTAAGCAATACACTGTTATTAATAACTGACAATAAAAAGCGTATGACTCATAAAAGATGTGTTATAAAGTCGAACAAACGGAAAATCAATTAAATAAAAACAAATTGAATAAACAAAAAGTAAAACAAGAAATATAAATTCCATTAACTTTCTTCTTTTTTTTTTAAGATAAGAAGACTGCATTGCTAAAGTCCTCTGGATTAATGATAGGCCTATTATAAAATTTTGCGAAGATTTGAGATTGGCCTGTCCACTTCGCAGAGGTCCAATTAGATTAAGAGAAACGCTCTTATCCGTTGCTCGAAAGATTGAGGCATGTCTAGTACTATGAGTCGAAAACATAGACATGTTAATTCCACAATCATCTAGGCCTTGTTTAATCCAATAACTTACAGTTTGTGCTGCCTTAAACGATTTAGTAAAAGATATAAACAAAAAATCACATGTAGATGGACGTAAATCCTTAGTTTTACTTAAATAATGTTCCAAAAGATACACGATACAAAAATTCTCGTGGTTATCAAATTGAGAAAAATATGATTGTGAGCAACTTAGAGCAGATGTTTTAATACGATCTGGGACATAAATTATCAGTTTATCCTCCAAAGAAACTTGTAATATTCTTATGGAAGATAGAGTCTGCGTCTGCTGCCCTGTCCCAAGAGCAAGGAGAAGAATTAATTTCTTAGTAATAATTTTCAAGGGAATTGAGTCGTAAGGATAAATGGAAGCCAACTTTGATATCACTGGAGCCGGATCCCACACAAAATCATATCGTGGATGCAGCAGTTTGAGCGATGCAACTCCTTTATAAAATTGCTTAATTAGGGGGTGATTACCAATCTCGTTATGAGAGATTAAGGATACTGCTGATCTTAGTGTGTTTAGACTTGAGTAGGATGAGATATTATTAAATTCTAGAGTTAAGAAGTCTAATGTCTGAGGAGCAGAGAAAAGAGAGGTATCCGATGTCGCTGGCAAAAATGCTACCAAGAACGTAGCGAGTAAGAATATTTTTGATGGTAGACTCCGATAATGAAATAACGTTGGAATCGCTGCTGGAGAAACTAAGCGATCTTTAAACGCCTCCCTGATAATCTCCCGACCCCCAGAGAAAGTGTTCTCCATGCCAAATGATGAAAGAAGAAGAGAAGAGAGAATAATTAGGAGAAAGGATTAATGATTTCGATATTAAAAGATGACGAAAAAGTGGAAACCAAGGTATTACCTGTAGTTCTGTCGTCCACTATTTTCCTTAGTACCCGTGGCAATAAAATAAAAGGTGAAAAAGCATAAAAATTTAATCCCTCCCATGAGAAGGTGAATGCGTCTACTGCGATCGAACCCGGGTTTGAGAACCAGGATACATAATTTTCACATTTATTATTAATTAAGGAAGCAAATAAATCAAAAGACTCAAAAGTCTTGGAAACATTATTAAATGCTACATCAGACAGAGCTCATTCCGTATCAGGATCCAAGGTATGAAATTCAGCATCAGCCACAGAATTTTCTATAGATGATATATAAGAGGCGAAAATAAATATTTCGATCCTCACACCAACGCCAAATTTGATATAGCGAAAAGATGTGGGAACTGGATGAATCCAAATTTATTGATATAGGCTATTGCCGTATTATCAATACGAAGTAAAATGTCGCAATTGTGGAGATCCGCTGCAAAACATCGAAGGGGATTAAAGATCGCTTTAAGTTCTAAAGCGTTTATATAAAGAGATTTATCGGAGTGAGACCACCACCCGTGTGTACGTAGTTCTCCGAGGAACGCGCCCCAACCGCTCAAAGAGGCATCTGAAAAAATTTCTCGGATGAAACCATCCGAACGAATTCTATTGGATTGGTTGGGGTTGGACAAAGCATTGATCCACTATGAGAAAATCTTTTGAAGATGGAAGGAAATTTCCATAATTGCTGAGTAATTCTCATTATTATTAGAAAGGGATAGGAACTTTTCTCTCTCAAAAGCTTTGGTGTAAAGAAGTCCATACTGAACCGCTAGACAGATTGAGACAAGGGAGTCAATAAAACTAACAAAATCTCTTATGGAACATTTTGTCTTTCTAAACATTTGTTGTTAGATTTAAAAGTTTCATCCGCCGAGAAGCAGGGATCGAAATAAATTGCTCAATGGAGTCAAAAACGAAGCTTAGATATTTGCGTTTTGAAGACAGTTCCAAGTGAGATTTTGAAAAATTGATTATGAAACCCAGAGATTGAAGAAAATTTGAAGATGTAATAACGTTGGCTCGACAGCGGAGGAAAGGAACCCAGGAGAAGGAAATCATCTAAATAGATAATAAATTGGTAATCCCGACTACGCATATACGTGGTCACAGGACGAAGAATTTTGGTAAAGATGTAGGGGATCAGAAAGGCCAAAAGGTAACGCTGTAAACGCATAGGTTGTTTTACGCTACTGAAAACGTAAAAATTTTCTGTGATCCTTGAAAATCGATACTAGTAGGTAGGCATCTTCCAGATCAAGGCCATTTGCCATCCAGGAAGCATGAGACTAATAATCGTCCGCCAATCTTTTAATTTAAAAGTGAGACGGATTGATGTATGTATTTAACTCTCGCAAGTTTAAAATAAAACGAACAGGAGCTTTCCGGTTTCCCGAATAGGATGGCTTGGCAAAGGAGGGTTGAGACTGTTGCTGAGATATTTGGCGCATGGGCTGTAGAGTCTTCTTTTCAATTAGAGTTGCGGATTTAGATACTTTGCGCGCTATTTTTTCACAGGTCTATGCTGTCTTAAGAGACTCAGCGAAGTTTTTGCCAAGCAAGAATTCATCGATAGAGGCTAAGTCCGCAACATTCTTCTTACCGATCAGATTGAAGGAAGGTTTGGTAAAGGCTCTTCTGTTTAGAGAAAGACGATATTAATGATCAACGAGAAGATGGATGTCTTCCGAGAAAAGCATAAGGGTGAATTCCCACTGAGCGCGTCGCGTCATTCGTCGCATCGACGAATTGACCAATCAAAACACCCCATTTTATTGCATCATTTGCCACGCGACGCCTTGCACGATGCATCGGTTAGATTGTTCGACATTCTAGAGACAAAAGGATTCTTCAACAATAAGGAGAAAATAGATCCCAAATCGCGCACGTTTATAATTTTATAATCACAAATCAAAGAAATAACACTTGAATTAAAATAACACACACACATACACACACACACACACACACACACACACACACACACACACACACACATATATCATTTTTAAGGGTGCTTCCAATCCTAAGATATTTATTCGCACAAATTAGTATCTCGCCCAAATTAATATATATCTATACAGAGATAGAGAGGTTATGTTTATGTACGATTTTACTTATGATGATATTAGGTTATGTGCTCGCTCATGTGTTGCGTTGATTTGCGGCGATGCGACGGCAGCAACGCATTCAGTGTGAATAAAAATGACGCTATCTTTAAGTTTACCTCGCGTCGCGTCTTAACGCAATGGATGACGCAACGTGTGACGCGCTCAGTGGGAATTCACCCTAAGGACTGATCTGGTTTCCTCGTCAAAATTTTGTGAGACTTCCGGTTTTAGAAGTAAGAACATGCCTGAGCCAAAAGTATTAAGACAGGCGCCCACCTGTGCCTGTAAAAACGACTGATATTCATCTCACTTGATGACTGAAGGAGTTAATGCTAAGATGAGTTTTTTATTCAGCTTAGGCAGGGTCAAAACAGACAGATTCTCCTTCACTTCATATTTAGAAAGAAGGTTAAAACGAGTATCTTTGTTTAAGCCATTTCGAATCTCGGACTGAATTGTATTAAACATAATAGGATTCCAAGTGGATGATGCTGCAGGAACTTGTGCTTCCCCAAATAAATCAGCAGCTAAAGAATTCGTCTCAGGAACAAGATTTGGATTTTCTGAAGCTCTGGAAAGTCGATGGAGGGAGGATTGACGAACAACACCGTGTGGTTAGACGTCCCGGGTATTAGACACTGATAGTATATTTAAAAAGAAAAGAGCAAATAAAAAAAAGCAGGGAGAAGAAACCTGTCGGATATGTCCTTTCTATGTCAGATATCAAGAAAACTGAGTTGACAAAAAGACACCTGGTACAGAGTCCCCGGTCAGCATGCGTCGATTCTTCTAAACTCTGACTTGAGGTACGTGGTGAGATCACGAAACCTCTTCCAAAAATGAACTTTCCTCCGCCGTTCTCTCAACCTCTTGTGACCAATCGCGGGAATGTTTGTTAGGTTCGTCCTTCCGGCGGAAAAGAAACTCGCAGAATTGGTTGAATATTATCATAAGTCTGTTTTTAAACCGAGAATGTCGAAAAGAAGAATCCCTCGATGATCGCCAATCCACCGAAGAACGAGGACTACGTGATCTATCATCTCGCGAATGATGTCGCGAGCGATCATGCGAGTGATCTCGCGATCTTCTTGAATGGCGGTAATGTTTTCGAGACACTTTATTCTCTCTCGAATGACTCGAACTTCCCTTCTTATCCCTGTGCTTCGACATAGCATTGAAAATCTACAATTAAAAAAGACAGATTAACGAGAAAGAAAAGGCACTATTGTTTGGGCTAACGAACAGAACACAATAAAGCTGCAACAGGCGCGCGACGGGAGCGCTGGGTATCGGGGTGCTCGGTATCGGGATGAGTATCGTTTTTATTTTGACGGTACTCTAAAATCTGTTGTTAGGATATACATGCAGGAGCACGAGTACATAGTTTCCATCCGGACGAGATATACATGGACGTAATTTTTGTTTTTAAAGCAAAGAATTTGTATTTTTGTCTAAAATACGTACACACGCAACGTAGATTTCTCGCTTTGGTTTGATTACATTCGATCGATGGCATTTTCATAGTCAGTACTCATTTCCATTTTGTACTGTTACCATGTTGCTGCACGAATTTACTTTTTTGTTAATAACTTTTTAATGAACAATGTCCGCCATCTAAAATCATCTCAAAATCACTCAGGGTGACCCTGACAACGTCAAGATCAAGGTCATTGGAGGAGGCCGTTTTTCTAAATATTTATCCTCTTTTGTTATTTATATATTTTATTTCTTTGTTTTTTTTGCAAAAATAGCAATACATAAAAAAATACAAAAATTTTTTATCCAATAATTCAAATGGTATATTTACGATGTGTTTAAACAAAATTCATAAATTATGTGACTACGCTATGTATATAAAACAAATGCAATAATATTTATAAATGAAATATCATTCATATGTAAAGCTTGCAAATGAGAAAAATGAATCAGAGAAATTAGAATTGATGAAGAATAATAGATACGAGAGAGAACGAAGAATTTTTTAAATCCCTAACGGGATTCCTGCGTCCGTATTCTCGCGTATCCGTTAATCAATGTAAAATGAAATAAATAGCACAAAAAAATACTCTTACCGAAACGCGTTATAGAAAGGGGCAGGGGGGATAAACTCGGTCGGCACGCTTCGTACGAGTTTTATCGATTGTTTTTATCGGATACGCCTTCGAATTCCGGAAGTCGTTAATAAAACGCAATACTATTTTATTTTTATAACGCTTTTGCAATTCAAAAGATGTTTCAACGGAGCTATAACAGAAAATATTCAGCGCCAATGTATTTTGACAGATTTGTATTGTATTTTGACAGATTTGTATTTTTCACCACAGAACATTCCTTTTTACAATGAGAGAAATTAACGTGAACTTATCACGAAGTTTCCTTTATTACAAATATATTTTAACATCATCATTATAATATTTATCTAATGTTATATTTCTGTAAGATATTAGATAAATATCAAATTTTAATTCAACAGAATTATTAGCTGTTAATTGTTATTTGTATCTTATATACGTACATTCGAGATTTGATTTTTCTTACGCAACGAGAAGATAGCTACAAATATGCACAAATATATAACGATATATAGTACTCTCGGTTTTTGTCGAAACACTCTCGTAAATTAGAGTGCATTGCTTCTCAGAACGGTAGGTAGCGACAAAATGTTCCCTCTGAACTCTGTTAAAAAATCAAATGCTCTGGGTTACGTGCACGGAGTGCAATGACGTGAATAGTAGGTGCAACGTGTATATAGAGAGAACGATATCCTCGTATGCTTCATCAATCAATAGACAGATGCCAACTGCGACCCAGCCAGCTACCTGTCGATAGTTTTACAACACACTCCGTTCGTGCAACGGCATGTGACGAATCGTACTAAGCGATGTGTCGTAATTTTCCAATCCGCGAACAGCGCGACAGTTCGTGAAAAACAATCTTAATCATAATTCTACAACTGCAATTGTTAATCGACATTCTATCCTATCGATGATACTCTTATAATCAATTTTATACATTAAAAATTTATTAAACAAAAATCATTACAATGCACGATATATATCCTAAAGAAATATTATCGTTGCTTAAATTCGTACTCCTTAGGTACTTCTTATAGTGAAAAAATATTGTTCTTTAACAATCTTTTTATCGATAACATGGACCGACATAGTTTCCGTTGTTTGAGTAAAAGATATCTTTTCCGATGTATTTTTGTGCACTGAACAAGATATTTTTTCCGGCAATTAAATTGCTCTATCACGTCAGGTTTTTGAAAAAAGTGAGGTTAAAAGTGTCAAAATTGGCATTTTTTGACATATTTGTGATTTTTTTGCTAGCAAAGTAAATTTTTTTTTATTTTCGTTTATGTCATCTTAAAGTGCCAACTTTCACATCTCTAAAATAGTTTTTTTTAACATCGTATGGTTTTTTTCATTGAGTAAATAATTATTTACTCATTGAATGTTTAATGCTTTTAGCTATATCTTTTTAGCCAAGTAAGTGTATTTTAAAGTTTTAAAACTATTTACAATCTTTTTATTTAATTTAAATTCGAAATTTTTTTTACAAATGTTTAAAATTTCAAAATTAATATTGTGAACAATATTTTTTTTTTAATTTAAATTAGCACAAATAATAAATTTTTGGTCGACCATATATTTGTCCTGTCATTTTGAATTTCGAAAAATCTGACTTCGGATTCGGATTTAGTGCCCTCAAAATCTTGCTATTAAAATCATTACGCAGTTCTTAAAATTTTTTTTTTTAAATATTTTTAGCATAAAATATTCTTTTTACTTGACTACGCAATGAATGAAAAAAAAAAGCGTTACAGCGTTAAAAAAATCTATTTCTAAGTCTAAAAGATGACATTTTAAGATCAAGATTTTGACATCATGGCGCAAACGAAAGTAAAAAAAAAAATTATTTTGCTAGCTGCAAAAAAAATCAACAAATTTATCAAACAAATTTATCAAAAATCACAAACGTCAATTTTGACACATTTAACCTTACTTTTCTCAAAAACTTGACGTAATAGAGTATTTCAAACAACAAAAGAATCTTAAAAAGTCAGCCTCTGTAATGTTTGTCTCAGCGTGTTTTATTCGTGTCGTCTAATCTCGTGCGAATATAATACTCGCGTCGAAAAAATATAAATAAAAGGTAAATAGTATGCACACATGCCTGCGAGCGAGTTGCAGGCTAAAATGTTCCATAAAGATGCAAATAGCCGAGTGGCGTCCGAAATGAGAAATATCGAGTATCGTTCACGGAAGAGGAGAAGATCGGTAGTCGCTGGTGGTTGCAATGCTTCAGCTTCCGGCTATGGTATCCTCCCTTTTCGCTATGTATCGGCGTGTTTGCGCGAGATATTTCAAAATCCGTCCCGGTATAAGCACGATCACCCAATCATTTTTTACAACGCGACCCGATTCGCAACGAAAAGCTATTTTATGTTCACACTTCACAAATGATTGTTCGAACGTGAAAATAGTGTACGATTTTGTTGCCAATTATATCCATTGCATGTATTTTGTATTGTTATTAATAAAATCGTATTGTTTTACTTGCTTAATTAATGTCTAATTGTCTATTTTTCGATAATGATGAGATTAACAGTCTTTGTTTCAAATTAAATTGTTTATATTAAATTGTTTATACTTTTCACTATTTTTGTAAATAACTTTGATGCACCGTGAAGTGATATTAATAGGCAACAAATAATACTGACAGATTATTTTATAGTTAAACCAATAACAAAAGATTCAAGTTAAAATAACATAATTATTATATACATAATTATTGTACACATAATACACATAATTACTATATACATACACATAATTATTATATTATTAATAAACTATAATTTTCCCATAAAATTACTAAAAAATTATTGTTTAAAATTGTTATGAATTTTTATTATAAAAAAGATAAAAATTTTAAAATCGTAATATTATAAACTCATTCGTAAACATTAAAATTTCTTTATTAGCAAAATAAAAACGACAATTACATAAGAAAAGTTGATTACTCTCAATATGTATAATAATATGTATAATAATGTATAATAATACTAGTATAATAATAATATGTATAAAATATGTATAATAATGTGTGATAATAATTAGATTGCATCATTTGTTGGTTTTTTTAGTATCACTGTTGCACATGAATTTTTTACACCGTTTCTACCAAAAAGTTTTATCGAAATGGCGAAAATAGTTTTTCCGCAGCCCCTTCCGCGCGAAGAAACATCTTTGGAAACGCTCGTGCTTGGCACAGATGTGAGAAAGAGAGTTAAAAGGTTGGATGTACACGCTTGTAGTCTTAAATATCCCCGACACGGACACTTTCATTTCCGAGTGTTTCCGCCCAGGAGAAGTATCATCGTAGGAAATTATGGCCGCGGTACGGAATATAAGAGATGGCGCGACGCGGACAGTCACGGACGATGATCCCCGTTGTTTTGGAACTCGCGTGGGAATTGCTGGGCGGTCTCCGGTGCAATTATACGCGCGAGTTAAATCACAATTAAGGCCGACAGGCGCGGCAAACACGACAATGAAAAAGAGGGAGAGCTGGTGTAAATTCTTTTGGAGTTTAATCAATTAGTCGATGCGGCTGGATATCGTAGCCCGATATCAATTCAGCGTCTCATCGCGTTGCATCAATCGATGGATGCAATATTCTCATATATTCTCATGCGAAACAAAGTCACACCCTTCGAACATCGGATCAATGATTATGATCTGATTATTCATGGCGCAACGACGATCGTACCTCACATACTTATTGAACTTTATAACCGTGCGAGTTGTGCGATAATTACGCTCGATAAAGGGTGCGGTGCCTCGAACGCTCTGCCTTCCCACTTCGGAAAAGCGACTCCTTCCTCAGAGTGCGTTGAGTTACTTCGATAAAGAAGATACGCATGGCGAGATGAAGATAAGCTTATTGAGTTCCGTGAAGTGATAAGAACCGGTTCGCGGATATTGACTATCTTGGCAAAATATCCGAGCACACTTTGCAAACTCTGTTTTTATAAGAAAAAGTAACTGTAGTTTGAAATTAAATTAAAAAAATATCATTGTAGATATGTTATATAATAAAATAATTCATGTTATCAATTTCTATTGTAACTTGTTAGAATTCTCTCGATTATATAGAAAAGAAACTTATTTATTATCTCAATTAAGATGGCTCATATACATTGTACATGTATTTTACAATATAATTAAGAATATTAAGAATATTAAAGAATATTAAGAATAATTAAGAATAATTCCATAGAGATTTCAACGACAACATCCAAAATCTTGCTACTGTTTATCGATGTTCAGAGAGGAAGAAGTGGAAATTAGTGAACTCAGAAGTACACCTCGGAAAGCGGAAGAGAAATTCGTTACGTCCTCTTCGCGGAGACGGCTGTTACCATCTGCTAAGAAGAAGATGAGAGAAACTGAGAAGGAAAGCAAGAGAGAAACAGAGAGAGAGAGAGAGAGAAAAGGAGGGAAGGAGGAAGGGAGAGAGATAAGGGAAATACTGGTTTGGCATCTACGCAATTTCCTTCATTAGCATCGAATTTCCGCAGGATACCCCTTCCCACTCCATCTTGCCACTCTATCAACGTGTTTCTCTCCATCTCTCGTCCTTCATCCCCCTTTCTCAATCGCTATCTACATCCGGTTTTCTCTCTCGTCTCACTCACAATGAATCCCGTGCATCTATTCTAATATCCCAATCGTCTCTTTCTGTCTCTGTCAACGCGTCCTACCAAATCTCGGAGCTCGAGATTGGGAAATATACGATATCTGCATTGTCACCGCCCAATTGCAATTTGGTTAGTAAACTGAAGCTTGCTAAATATATGTGTATGCGCATGCAAAGAGAGTGAGAGATACCGAAAGGAAGGACATTGTTCAATATCAATGTCGACTAATTGAGAACTCACAGATTGTTCGATAAAAAACGTTAATAGTATAGGTCGCAATTTATAAATCTTGAGTTATAATTTTTAGCTCGTTACTACTAAATAATAGTGAGAACAATTAATTTACTGTATTTTTAAATTTAGGAAATTATTCCAAAAAAAAAAAATTATAAGAATATCTATACAAAATGTAAAATATAAAATCGAAAATCTCTTTTTAATCAATCAAAAATATGTTTTTCGCTTCATGCGATTTTACCTCGATACTACTATCTATAGTTTATTTTCGCTCTATGCGAGCGAAGTCAGTCATCTTGGTCGCGATCGAGATGGAAACAGTTTAATACTTTTTAATGGTTTTTCATTTGCAACGCCATTGTTGCGTGTCGCGGGCGCAGCATCGGATAAATGAATTACTTATAGGCCACGGCGCTCACAAGTGCGCAATTGGGTGTATAACAATTGAGCGTACGCATTGGCGTACAACAATAGACCGTAAGTGTATGGGATAATTTGATTATGCTTCATGAAACATATGTTGTAAAACTGATTGATTCAAAAAAAAATAATATGAGTCATCGAAAATTTGTCACTACTGTGGTATCAATTTCCTAAAATTTTATTAAACGCCATTAAAGATGTCTTAAAATGCAATATTTTATTAAATAATCAAATTAGCCGTATTCCGTTGCGCGAGAAATCAATAGTTTACTAATATATAAATATATTTGGAAATGAATAAATATTGACGCTTTTTCTTTCCTTCCCTCTTTCTTTCCAAAATATATATGTTGTTCTTATGACCTATTTAGGATCTTGATTTTAACAAGAATTTCTTTAGATTTTAAAAATTAAAATCGTTAAAAGTTTGTTAAAAAAAACAACGACTTACATGTAAAATAAAGAAATAGACGTATTATGTTAATGCACTTCTTTACTTTTACTTTCACAACGTATATCAATGCGGACATTTATTGGATCTGCTTCGAAGTATCGAAATGGACATGACAAAGTCAATATAAAGGATCTTTGAAACAGATTTAAAGAGACGAATGCATCTCTCATGTAAAATTGTTTGCTAAATCACATCATATCTCGTGTGCAAAGCGCAAAGTGCAGTGTCTGTCCGCTATATCGTCCGCACTCTTAGCCGTCCGAGATCAAATATCGTTTGCCTTGATTTTCAACGACGACCGAAATGCAATTTTCGCGCAAACTCCGGCACGGATCTGAACTCCGCGCAAACGACGAGGCGTCGATGTAAACTAGGACTAATCAGAAACCGGGTTTGGAAGTGATCGAATTTGATGACGCTCGGTAGGTTTTGAGAATGAACAAAAATAAAATCACTACGGATATCTCACGAATTAAATATAAATCAGAACATATAATGAAAAAATTCTGAAAAAATATAGATTATTCTAGATCACATTTAAAAGTGATACAAAAAATTTTGCGGTGGTTTAGAACGATTGGTTTAGAATCTGGATTAAATATAAAGTAGAAATTAAAACACATTAATTAAAATTAAAAAGTAATGACAAAAATCTCAATTTTTTTATATAAGTATTTAAGTATTCAAAATAATTTATGTAAAGTTTCGATGAAAATTGCGATGCAGAAATTAGAAATCAAATTTTTATTAACAGTACAAGCGAAAGAAGTGGTGATACAAGTTAAAAAATTAAATTAAATTTTTATTTACAAAATAGTTAATCTTTGCATCGCAATGAAACTTTACATAAATGATTTTGAATACTTAAGGCTCTTGAGTAATCCACCGCAGTCATATTGGAATCGTGACGTGACATTATAGGCGAGAAATGACATAGTAAAATTTATTGCACTAATTTTGCAAATAAAGAAATATTTGATTAAAATAACACCTGATATGGCTTTAAGACACTTGTGAAAATGGGCGGCTGCTATCCTTTCTCTTTATGATAGTCAATAAATAGCTCTAAAAAACACGTGAAATGAAGCCTGTTCAGGCAGAAAACATACGATTTGCTGTTAAAAGAAGTGGAAAAAATGTTTTTACATGTGATATTCAAAGATAATTTTAGATGCCGCCCATTTTTACGAATCTGGTAAGTACAAAACAAGTCACATTTGCACGATTAAAAACATAATAACGAAAATAGTTGCAATAAAAAATTTCGTTGTCCTCACGTCATTTATATAAAGATAAATAAGGACAAGGATAAGATAAACAAGGATGAATGAGCTTCTATTTTTTCACCGCGACGGTACCGTCAATGCGGAGTTCTTAGCTGAGTACTCAGGAGCCTTAAAATACATATATAGAAAAATTGAGATTTTCGACATTATTTTTTAATTACATTTCCATTAGAGCATATTTCTACTTATTTAAATAACTTTTTATTCAGGTTTTAAACCTCTGGTAAATCATTTTGTACTATTTTTAAATGCGATTTAGAATAATCTATAATCTATATTTTTCATTGTAAATATAAAAATTAATGATACATTCTTAAGTACCAAACTATTTCAAACTGTATTTTAATTATGAAACTACAGGAATATTTAAAATGAGTATAATTTTATTGATAAAAATTTACATAAATACAATATAAATGTACGTTACGAAAATATCATGTCACATTTTGCACAAGTGTCCTTATTAAAAATAATAGGAAACTTAAAGATAATAGAAATCGATTAAATATATAATATATTAATTACGACCATTATATATTAACATTAAATATTACTACATTCTAAGATATTATAATGTATTGTGATAAAACCATTATAGAAAAATCTTCGAACTAAAGATGCATTCGCAGGAAACAAGCATGAAGCCTTGTCGGCTAAAGCGAGAAGAGCGGGAAAGAAGGAAAATGAAAAGACTACGGTGAGATAAAGGGAGTGATGGTAGCACGATATCGAATGTCGGATTGCCGCCGTCGGTTGCGGAAAAAGGAGCTCCAAAAGGGATATGGTGAAATTGCGGAAGAATTGCGATGCACATACCTATAAAAGACGGCCTGTCAATAGCATGGACCCGCTGCCGCCGCACTGTACGCGATTTCAATCGGTATCTTCTTTCCTTTCTCTCCTCTTCCTTCTCTAAAGCGATACGTGGCGCATAGGCAAGGCACCGTGGCCGTACGTATGCATGTCACCAAAGTGTGCTTGCATCTGCGCAAGCACAGGGGCGGATTTCTGTGTGAAAGCTAATGAGATCGGTAAGCAAGGAAATTGAGACAGTATAATTTCGGAGAGAGTAGGGTTTCTGATTACATCGACACCCAAAGGAAAGATGGTACCGTCAATCTTTATTGCGAAAAATAAACGTAATCGTGATTTCTGTACTTGCTTATGTAGCATCGCAAAGTCTGAAGAAGATGGAAAGGAAAGAAGAAGACTTAATAATAAACAACTATGAAAATTTTTTCCTACTCGGAAAGTTTCTCTTTCGTCAGTTACAAACTTCGACTTTATTCTCAGAAATCGAAATTCGTACAATTTTATTAAATTCAAGTTACAAACAAAAAGAAATGTTATAATTCAAATACTTCTTTTTACGTTATATTTTGAAAATTCATGCAACACATGTTTCTGCAAAAAATTAATGGACTTTCCCGATTTATCTATGATCAAGTTTATTTGTAAGAGATCGTGTCTTTTCTTGCAATAATCAATTCAATTATTAGTTCCCAAGAAGTCAGCAACTTGTCTCTGCGCAAGAGCATGCGGGTATACCTCACGGGACGTGTATTCATCCCGATATAAAAACTTGTCCGAGAAATTTCCCATCGCGGCTCATTCCGCTGCGTCTTATTTCGTGGTCGAAGGGATTTCGTAGGAGTCGAAAACTTGGCCGCGACCAATGCAATTGACAGGTACGAAAGAGAAAAATCGAGACTTCGTCGAAAAATCGTGAAGAATCTGTGAAGCATCATGTAATGCGACAAAAAAAGAACGCAAAAATATTACTTAAATTTACGTGACGAAAATGTTGATGATTGATAATGAAAATCAGGAATAATAAGCACTTTGCGAAATTACAAATTCTTAATCTTCACTAGTCTTCTCAATTCTAGTAGCAGTAATGCTGATAATTTACGAAATTATAAATAAAAATATGGCTATATTTAATTATGTATGCAATTGTTCCGCAAGCAAATCTGCCTTGCACTTCTATACATAACAACAATAGATGAATAAAATCAAATTTAGAAAGTTGTCCAAAAAATGATGTTTTGATGAATAATACTTCGAATTAAAATTAATTGATTGATTAAAAGTATAAGTGTATTCAAGTATAAGTGTAATCATTACAAGAAAAATACATTTTACCTAAGACTCCCTGCACACTGTGCTTGTCTGTAGACAAGCATGTTGTCTACAGAAGCAAGTTTTCGTATAACAATAATATTCGAATATAATTACGAGCTAACCAAGAAATCCTCTGGGGCATTGAAACGATAGAAGAAAGTACACTCACAGAAAATATTTCTGGATTTAATACTATTACTCTTCAAACTAGTATAAAATAGGCTCGATATAAGGCTAATCATATTTATAAAAAACAGAATATTTTAATTTTAATTGGAATATTCTTAAATCTAGAATAAAATGATCTTGATGCTACAATAAATAGTAGCATAATATTACACCAAATACTAGCGCTAGTATCGGGCATTATATCGGGCGATGATTTATTCTATACGCAAGAATAAACAAGCTTAAATTTATATGTATTATTCTGATTCAAGATAATTCAAGATAAAATGTCAATCATTTAATTCAAGGCAAAAGAATAGAAATTATTAATTTAATCTTAAAATGGTTTTAGTTTTATTGCATGAGATAACGGTAAGATTAAATGCATCAAGAATAGTTTTCGTCTCATTACTAGAAATCCTTTTTTGAGAGAGTATGTATCATGTAACCTTTTTATTTTATTCATATTATGCTTCGAAAAATCGTCGAATAATATTATTACAGCTCTGATATTATTCTTATTTTGAAAATTGTGAAAGTATTTTTCTATACAAGAATCTTTATCGATATAAAATTACATTTCAAAAAATAAAGACACCATAAAACTGTTATAAATCTCATAATAGTTTTCAAAATTTTTATATCTTAAATCATATCATATAGACGAACGTAAACAAACACAAATGAACAATTTATTTTCAATCAATAACTATTTAAACATTTAAAATAAATTATTCGTTTTTACTTTGATCACGCTCGTTTTCTTCAATTGATTTTCTCTGAAATGGATTTTATTTAAAAATAACCATAATATGTTTCATCGAATGTAATAATTAGAAAAAGTAATCTAGGATTCATATATACAACAATAATGACAACAATAGTACAAAACAATTTATATATTATTAAAAATTATATTGTAAAGTTAATAAGAATAATTAATAAAATCAAAAAAATTATTTATTATTCTGACAATATCACAATAATCTTATGTATATAAGAGTAATGATGATAACAATGAATAATGTACGAGTAAAAGCATTTATTAAGCTTTTAAAGTATGATTTTTTTAACTTCGAAACATTTTTTATTCCGAAATTTCTCTTCGCAAATGAGAAATTATTTGATTTATTCTGTACAAATTTCGAGATTACAATTCTTGGAGAGAACAAATCCACATTAAACAAAAACGTACCCAACCAAAAAGTATTGGAAAAGGAAAACGGCAACAAGAGGAAAGAAAAAACAAAGATATTATTATAATTTGATTTCGTGGCTTATTTCGACAATGAACTTTCAACAAGCTTGCAATAACAAGGGCGTGAAAAAACGCCGCGAATGATCTGACTCATTTCTTTTCGAAAGGTAAAATAGGAGTCGACAAACGAAATTACATGAGGAATTCAAGTTCCGCAAACTCAGCCTCGGAATTACAAACGGATTTGGAGAAGAGAAGATGTAAAATATTCTTAAAGAATATGCGTTATCTCGCGCGGCTGTTTTTGCTTAACCCTTAACCGGGGGCGCCTCCCGACCGAACATTAGTGGGCGCGCGCGGCACTAAGTGCCGCATCACAAATTTATTATTAATAATTGGATAAATAATTGGCTAAATAATCGTTATAAAAATAATCGTTATAAAAAGTAAAATATATTTATAATAAAATATAGTATTAAAATTTAACTATAACATTAAAATTTTGTGTCTACTTTCTTATAAAAAAAGACCTGCATTTTCAATGATTTTTCAGAAAAATGAATTTTGCGGCAGATAAAAAGCACTCAGTGCCGCGACGCGCCCGGTTAAGGATTAACACAATGATAAAGGCATTCAGTGACAATCAACGGTAAAATTTTTGAGATTTAAAGCACGTTTCTCGATCATTTTGATCTTTTACATGTAGCGGAAAGAGCGCGCGCTTTTTGAACTTGAATAGATCAAATGATATAGTCGGATTCGTTCATACCATTTATCGTCCCTTTTCCGTCATTATCGATCATGGATTAGTCATGATTCTTCACATTAGTTTATCCGAGCATTACGCATCGGTCACGAATATTTGTTGCAGTAAAATTTTTGATCGGATACAGAAATATTAAACATTCACCAATTTCATTATTTTTGAACACTATCATCTATCGACTATTTATTTATTATCCTTTTATATCACGAATGCCGCATCGTACATCCGCAAATCTTTCTCTGAAATTGGAAAAAAATTGTTATGCTTCAATAAATCGTGACATGTTATTTACTATTTTACTCTCTTATATATGGATAGAAGCGATATCTTTTTATCTTACAGATTTCACAAAAGATATATGAGATTGAAATATTCGTGACCGATGCGTAATGCTCGGATAAACTAATGTGAAGAATCATGACTAATCCATGATCGATAATGACGGAAAAGGGACGATAAATGGTATGAACGAATCCGACTATATCATTTGATCTATTCAAGTTCAAAAAGCGCGCGCTCTTTCCGCTATATGTAAAAGATCAAAATGATCGAGAAACGTGCTTTAAATCTCAATTAGTCAGACAAATAATTTTTTATTCAACTAATAAACAATTGCTGATATTATCGATAACATCTCCGGTACCGCTCGTGGAAGGCGCGAATTACCGACGGATAACAGTTGGTAGAGGGCGGCCTGGGAAAAAGCGCCAATGGGAAATTAAAAATCCATACCACCCATATCCATACTACTCCGTCGTCCGGCGCCGGCTGTGAGGTGGTTGACGTCACCCCGCGAGAAAACATCCCCGGATAACGGCTCGTGCCTAAGTCGGACAGCGCTGTCTGAGACTGTCTCGGACGTCGCCGTCGTTGCGTCGCAACGCAGGAGAAGTGCGCAAGGCGATCGACGGTGAATCGAGCGTCATCACCCTGAAGGGGTTGTTGCGAGACAAGAGCGAGAACGGTCAACGGTGTTGCACGCTCGTGGCATGAGATGTAAGGCGTAAGGCGTGACGACACCCATCGACGGTGGAGACGAGGACGGCTGAATTACCGCGGCCGGGGTGCAACAAGCGTCCGCGCCGGGCAAACATGAGCGAGCCGAGTCCGCGGCTGGTTGCGAGGCTCGACGAAGCGAATCGCACCGAGTTCGCCAAAATGGGTGAGTAGGGGACTTCTCGTTCGTAAAGGGCTTGGCACGACATCTCGTGCTTTATACGGTTCCAATAACACCGGGAGGGCGAAAGTTAAAAAAAAAAAAATAAGGAGAAATAGGGGTAAATACTGGGCGTCCGCTGGCAGAAGAAGACCGGAGAAGGCCTATCGTTAGACGTTATCGTCTATAATTATTGTGCTTACGACTCTCGTGTTATTTTTGATCGCGGTGCAAATACAAAAAAGGCAAGTCGAGGATGGTGATGTTGATGCTTGCAACTGTCCGATTTTTATTTTCCGTTGCAAAATTGGGGAAGATAATAATGCTATTGAACATAATGAATGTAGTGTGATTTCTCGAAAACCCTTGTTAAGCTTCTTCAGACCCTTTCTCTCTTTAGGATTGATCTCGACGAGCTGCATGCGCCGCGTCGAACAATAATGGTTTTGAGGAGAATGTGTGTCATGCATCCGACTCTCATCTTTGCGACGCAATAACTTTGCATCACTACGTATATACACAAGACAGATTTGTGGATTTGTAAAATTGTGAGGACAGATAACGAGGACGCGACGTTACTTAGTAATTTTCCAAAATGTTTCAAAATCGCCTATAGAATCTCGAGAGGAAGCACGTGTATAAATAATAAAGTATAATTTTTGACGCGTGCAACGAAATACGCAACTTACGTGCAATCTTTTTCTCTAACTGCCCTAACAATTGCCGCAACTGCAGAAAATTGTTTATGATACATCGTTTCGTAACGCTAGCGTTTACGTTTACGTTTAAAGCTCTAAATTTTAAACTTTTCTCATACTGAGATAGAAAGGTCACGTCGTTAAAGATGACAGCACGATACGTGCTATTTTTCAAAACCGACGGTAAATTAAATGCCACCTACCCTCTCACTCACCGAGAGATGAGAATGCTCTGTGAAGCGCGAGCATCATAATAAGGAGTTTCACATCTCTCGCGTATTCTCTCATCCACCATATCCACCATCTTTAGCCTCCCCAATATTAATTACGCTCTTATTAACAACGTTCGGATATAGCTGCAACTTGTTGGAAGAGAATCAAGTTATTGCATGCTTTGTATTGAAAATCACACTCGACGAAATTATATTAACGGTTAAATATGATTTATTTTACGAGTATTATTTTACGAGTTGGCTGGTATAATTTATATTTACGCCGCTTACATAGGATTTCGGCTTTACGTAGTAATTGTGTGTTAGCCATGTCCTTTTTTAGGATTTTCCAGAGTCGAGTATAAGATGTGTGATTAAATAGAAAAGTATTTCTTTCGGATCTAATACAGGATTTTTAAAACTACATATAATTAATATTTCTGAATATATAAACTAACTGTTTCACATCATTTTTTTTTAATAAAAAAGATTGAAATATAATGAACTTGCATTCATTATATTATTGACAGCAAATCTCGATAATTTTCTATCCTTATAGAAATTTTGTTCTATTTTATACGTTAAATTATTGTTTCAATTTTTAAGATAACAGCACATAATATTTAAAATAGTATATAATAAAGATCCAATATTACCTTAAACGATACACTTTGATATTCTTGAGATTATCATTCAAATATCAAGCAATGCCTAAGCGATATTGTATGTTCATTGTTCATTAATCACTTATTTATTGTTGTCAAGATGTACGTCGGAAAGCAAAGGACATGGCACATCTGTAGATATGAAATGCCGGAGAAGCGAGCAGCCGATCAGTAGAGGCAGAGCAAGAAGCAAGAAGCAGAGCAAAGTAGTGAAGAAAAGATAGAGAGTGAGCACGTAGAGTGAGAGAGAGAGAGAGAGAGAGAGAGAGAGAGAGAGACAAAGAAGGGGAAAAGAAAGTTAAATAAACGATAGAGAAAAAAAGAAAAGGGTACCCTATCGCTAAAAATTTTCGTGGCGTAAAGCTAGTCGAGAGAATGAGTCACGCTCAACAGCATGTGCTTGCGAGCGCGATAGTCCTCGCATTGTTCGTGGTATTCGGCATCCACGTCTTCCTGTTTCCCATGTACACATCGACCCCGCCGGCGCGCCACATGAAAATCTCCGCTTACGAGCAGGCACTCTGTCGCACAAGCTTGAAGAATAATGTCCGTATACCGGTGTCGGAATTGCGTTACAATCCCTGTCCCAAGTACGGCATAGTCTCGGCAGTACAGGGCGGTAGGCTTGGCAACCAGATCTGGGAATACGCGTCTGTGTGGGCGACCGCTCGGAGAACCGGCTTGGAGCCGTTCATGCCGCGCTGCATCCTCAAGACCCTGGAGGAGTACTTTGAGAATCTCAGTATCCCGCCGCTCAGCTATATCGGCAGATGTACTCTTGATGTCGGCCAGATAGTCAATTCACTTGGTCAGTGGAATAGCACGGAGCAGAACATTATTATACCCAGGTTAGATCATCATCATTGGAGATTTTGCGACAGAAATAAATGCAACTAGAAAATAAAATGCGATAAATAAAATAGGTTTTACAAAATAGGTTCTCTTATTTTTTTATAATCTTTTAACATAGATATTTAAATGAAACGGAAATATCGAATTTCTTCTCAGACATGCGGCTTATTGGTCTTTGATATTGGTTTGGCCTGACGATGTACGGCGGGAGTTTACGTTTAAACCGAGTCTAAGAATCTACGCGGAAAAGGTGTTGAAACGTGTGGCGGAAAAATTCAATCTGTCCTCGCCGACTTATGTCAGCGTACATGTGCGCAGAACCGATTACGTGGATTATCTTTGGCAAAAGTTGAAGACACGACCGGCGCCGGTAAGTTACTACCTGTCGGCGATGAATTACTTCGCCGGCAAGTACAGCAATGTGATCTTCGTAGTAACGAGTGATAATATCGCCTGGTGCAAGTATAACTTGTGCAATAAGCGTCATCGAATCAGCTTCGTATCGGAAAACGACGGTAAAGGCCCGGGGAAAGATCTGGCGGTTTTGTCTGCGTGCAATCATAGTATAATAGATTATGGTACTTACGGTTCTTTCGGAGCTATTTTGGCCGCTGGCGAGACCGTAGTTTACAATGTAACAACATACTTTTCTACATTAATTGCTGACGTTCTACCAAACTGGAAAATAATGAGTTGAACGAGATCAAATCAAATGTCTCGAACATAAAGCTAAGAGAATGCATTTATGTTACATCGGTGTTACACGCGTGTTTTTCTTTTCTTTTTCTTTTCTTCCTCTCTCTCTCTCTCTCTCTCTCTCTCTCTCTCTCTCTCTCTCTCTCTCTCTCTTCTTTTTTTCTTTTTTTATGTGATCTTTTCGAAAAGCGATAAATTATTCTTGGAAACTTTTAATTAATTTATAAGGAAAAAGTTTTCAAGAACACTTACGATTCTTTTTGAATACTAACAAAGTACAAAATTTGCGATTCAATATTTATGTTAATTTACACAACTTTTATCAAATCGCAGACCAAGTGTATACAAGTTACACAGCAAGTAATCACATTGCATATTTGCTATCTATGCAAGAATAGTAATTTTGAACTACTTGAAAGTGTATCTTGCCTTTCTTCTACTTAGATAATACACATATATACTCATATATATATATATATATATATATATATATATATATATATATATATTTTTTTTTTCTTTTTATTTATCATACAAATTGCATAAACATTTCGCTAGTAATAAAATTAAATGAAGGTATGTTGCTACATCACATTAAATTTTATATGCATAAATGCATCCAGTTGTTTAATGACATTGAGCCATGTATTATGCTCGTATTTAAATTTAGTATGCGTACACAAATTAGAAATCGATGCATCTGTAAGTATAGCGAACAGATCTTTCAAGGAACTCGAGGGAAAAGTTATGGAACAATGGAACAATGGACCACTAATATCTAAAATTAAAATAGATGCTTATTTTTTCTACGACTCTGATACACTATTGACACGGCCGTAAAAATTTAATAAAGAAAAAAAAAAGTATAGGATTCGTTCCAGATAAGGTGATAGATGAACTAAATGAGCCTAATTCAAAAAGAAAGAGAAAGCAAAAGAAAAAAACATGCAGACGGTACAGATGAATTCTAAATTTTGCAGTGATCACAATTATATCCGAGCTAATCTCTCTTAGTCGTTTCACGTGATTTTTTTCGAAATCTGGATTTTTTATATATTATTTCATAATTTGTGTAGTTTTCTATAATGTAGCCTAGTATTGTGAAGTTTCAAGTTAATTGTGTTTACACGGTTCATATCGTAGCAAGCGTATAATATACATTTCACAGACATGAAACAATATTGACAAAACGATTTGCAAGTCTTATAATGTACAATGATTTCAACTGTGATTCTATTTCTTATTGTGCCAAAATTCTTAATATACACATAAACGTGTGTGTGTGTGTGTGTGTGTGTGTGCGCGCGCGCGCGCGCGCGCGCGCGCGTGCGTGCGTGCGTGCGTGCGTGCGTGCGTGCGTGCGTGCGTGCGTGCGTGCGTGCGTGCGTGCGTGCGTGCATGTGTAATGAATAATATGTATATAAAAATACACATATACACACACATCTATATATGTATTATAAAATTATATCTATACAAAGCGTTGTATAATATTTACAAATCTGTGAGCAAATGATAAATTATTTCTTCACTTAACCATTAAGTATAAAAAAGTATTATATAAAAGTATTATAAAAAAGAAAAGTTTACAGACTATTACTCTTATTGTGCGAGGAAAAGATAGGGAAATATTTTACATAAAGCCAGTGTTTGAAATCTATTAACCATGTGACCTGATGTATTTAACTTATTATTTTACAAGTTAGACTAGTCAGTGTCTAGTATATTATATATCTTAATAGTCATATATGAATGTATCCTCAATGTATTTGTGCCTGCTAGTTGTTAAGTATCTGACATGATACAGGAACGCGAAGAAAAATTATGTAATTAATAATAAAATCATGATAACTATGTATGAGTCATATGCAATATCAAATTTTTATCAATACTAATTTGACGAAAAGCAAAAGCATAAATATGTTGAATAATTAATGAGACTATGCAACTTCCAGGCACCAATACGATCTACTCTGTATATTCTCTGTGATAATTTTGTGTAATTTTTGAGAACGTATTGCGTAAACTGAAATGTATTCGTTTTACAAAATAAAAATACTCTGTGTCAAAATTAATTTTACGTATTAATCATATTCAAAGATTACGTTTCAGCTTTTTCAGAGCATCGTTTGTTAGGAAATATGAGTAAGTAGATTAAACGTACATATTTTGAATATTCTGTACACTACTTGTAGCATATGTCAGGCTTAATAAAAACTTATCTCTTTCATTTAAATATGTAAAAATAGTGATAAAACAAGTATAACTTGACATAATTTTCTAAGAAAAGACAAAATTTCTATAAATGCATTAGATATAAATATTTTATGAAATATATTAATGACTTGCAGTAATGAGACCAATTGGATCTAAACCCAGTTTCGCACAAGTTTTCTTCATTCTCAATGGATGAAATTTAAATTCAGTCTTGGGAATTCCGTATTCTTGCAATTTACTCTCATAAGCTGCTAACAAATCATCGTGCGCTTTACATACTTTCGCCAATTCATATTGTAAATCTTGTATTGCAGTATTTTTTCTATTCAGCATATCCTACGAAAAAATATTACATTAATGTTCTATACCTAATTGGCATGATCATAATAAGATTTAATGCCTACCTCTAATTTTTTATTCATACTAACCACCGCTGTAGGATCCAATTGAGCAGTAGCTAACACTTCGCTGATCTGCGCTTCACGTTGCTCCAGTAAATCTGACAACTTCTCTAATTTTTTTTCTAAAAGCACATTCTTTAAACCAGTTTTCTGTTGCAATTCAAATATAGCCGAAACAAATCTAGAATGTAACTCGTCTCTTTCGGATTGACACTAAATAAGAAAAAAACAAATTAGAAAAGTACATCGAAAGTATCTCGAAGTTGTTATATGTTAATATATAATTCTAATATATAATATCTCACTTTTTCAAAACGCATTTCGAGTACTTCATTTTCCCATTTAAAATTTTCTAGATCTTTCACTGCTACAGATAATCTCCGTTTTGTATTCTGTAATAATCATAGTTACGTTTCAGTTTTTAACAAAATCGTAATTAAAGATATATTTTAGATACCGACAATTAAACATTGTTTGTCTTTTTCGTAATTTGCAAGTTGACGATTAAGTTCGGCAGTCGTTTCTTGCGATGCTTTCATATCAGCCGAATATTTTTTATTCTCCGCTGTCAATTCACGTACTTGTTTTTTCATACGTTCCTCATTGCTTCTCATTACTTCCATTTGTTCCTGTTAAAACATTTGTTTTATATTAATTTAAAATTCTACGATTTTATTTTATTCGATAATTGTGAGATATAATGGCGGAATTCACCTTCATACTCTTAATTAATGATAAGTTATTCAGAGTGATATCATTGTAATAATTTTTCATTTCATTAAACGAATTTTCGTGATTCTTTATCAGACTCGCGATTTGTGCGTTTTTTCTTTCTTCTACTTCAGTTATCTCCATGCGATGCTTTAATATTAGAGACTCATATTGACTGGTTAGTTTTTGTTCGTACTTTTGCTCCAATTCTATCGCTTCAGACTCGAATTTTTTCATCATATTGTTCATTTCCTCCGAATTTTGCTGTATTTGTAGATTTAAAAGTTTGTTTTTTAAGTTACAAGTTAATAAAAATATACATAGCGATTATAGCAAATTATTGTATCTTGTATATCTTACTAGTTTCAGTGCACGGATTTCATTCATGTGTGCGAATTCTTGTTCTTTCTGCGTTTTCTTGAGCTCTGTTTTATCTTTAATGAGTTCATTTTCTTGCGTAACATGGTCGTCTTGTGCAAGTTTAAGAGCAACCAAGTGCTCGGCCTTGGTCTCAGATAAATTAGTTTGATGTTCGTACATTAAATGTTTCACTTTTTGCTTGTATAATTTAAGTTCAGCCTCATGTTTCTCTGTCAATTCCTCTTTTTCACGTTCTTTATTTCTGTAGAATTTACAAACACATTTAATATATATTGCAAATGAATAATTATTATCGGTAAAGCACCTGATTGTAGCGCGTGCTTCATCTAGTTGATGTCTCGTAATTTCCCAAAATGTTCGCAATTTGTCTCTCTCTAGTTGAAAAAAATTTCTTTCCTCTCGCTCACGTTCCATCTCTTCCAGTATTTTATGAGCATATATCTCCAATTGTTCCCTATTCATTTTTGTTGTATCAACTCCATCGACAATGTCTGTTGCTTTGCCTTTCACTTTTTTAGGACCCTTATCAATTTTAAATAATTAACACAGTTAAGAGATGTCAATTTATAAAAGATGGAAGAAGGAACAGAAGAAATATAATTACATACATGAAATTATATAATAAAAAAACTTGTAATAAGAAAAAAGTATTGATAAAATATTAACAATATTCATGAAAATATTGATAATTATTATAAAACAAAGTTTTATATGAAGCATTGCCAATAATTAAACTCAGTAAACTTACCATCGTTTTATTATTGTCAGGCTTAAAAAGATTTATAGATTAGAACTAATCTCTTCAAAGATTATTGCAAAATGTAACGCACGAGTATAATAATGATAATAATATGATTAGAAAACTTATAGTATCATATCAGCTGACCATGTACAAATCTAGGCTAGCTTTACTAGCTTGACATTTAGAGTGGAGTTGTTTTGTAAGAACGTTGCTAAGTAACTGCGATGTATATTCTTATCTCTTATATATGCAACTTTCGTATAATTTTAAATGCAATTTTCAAATATGAAATATGCTAAGATATATACAGGGTATCCGCTAATAATTGTATCATCTCTCGTGGGCGAGTAAAGCGAATTATATTGAAATAGAAAAATATGAATAGAAAAGTCTTATATCATTTTACGATTTTTGCAATAATTAGAATTATTAATTTATACAGATTCGCGAACGAGCAAACATTCGCCTAAAGAAATAATCCAGCACGTTTACAGTTGTTAGGTGTGTGATAAAATGCTTGAATGTGATCTAGATAGAATATCCATTTATAAATGATATGATAAAATTTATAATTATTGCAAAAATCGTAAAATAGTACAGAACTTTTTCATTTAATGTAACCCGCTTTTTTTACTCATGAGAGGTAATACTATTATCGGACATTCTGTTGTGTGCGTGTATGTATATATATATATATATATATATATATATATATATATATATATATATATATTATAATATACTGTAGATGACATTATTAAAAGTAACGTATTCAGAATATATTTAATTATTTTATATTCATCATTTTTTATTTTTATTGTAACAGGATAGCAGATTATAAATATTAACATAGCATTGACATATATATTTTGTGTTATTTTATTAAAATTTGGCATGTGCTTCCGTAATGCTATGCAACGAAAATAAGCTATTTGTTTTGTATAAAGATGTGCTTGCAGATGTACTGTATAAGTAAATTGTACTCGATAAATTACAAATAATATATGCAAAATTTTATTAATTATTAGATTGTTAAAACGAAATTATGATCATTGATTTCTAACGCAATATATACGTATTTCTTTTATGGTAATACCAATATTTTAATTTCAATGATACATTTTCACTCATTTACGTCATCGCATCATATGCTTCTTAAAATAAAATTTTACATTTGACACACATGAAATATGTATTATATGATTTCGTAATAGTCATAATATGAAGGACGCATATGTATTACAAATTGGGATATATTGTTGAGACAATTCAAAATTATTATTTTACAACTGTGTTGCGTAACGCGTGAATAAATAGTGCTAAAAAAATTTCACTAATCAATTTAAAAATTTGTATTGAAAAATTCATCTATTTTATAATACGTAATGCATTAACAACAAAATTATAGATATTAACAATTAATATGAAAGTATTGCTTCAATAATTTTATACAATTATAAATTTACGAAAAAATGTGCAAATATGTAATAACGATTGCTATATTACTTATATACATAAGAATGTGTGCACATTTGTAGAAAATCTTTACAATATAAATTATGAGGTAGAACTAGTCTATGTGGCATGTAATGAACATGGGAGAAGAGGCAATCTCTTAATCCCTTTGGATTTGGTCCATTATCGATCTGTTTGCCGAATCGTGCTAGATTTGTGCTCGTAATCAAAAAATTATATCGAAAAATAACTCCCCTCCTACCAACAGAAAAGAGATACCTTAAAAAAACTTTTTTCTTACCTAAAGATATAAATTATGACTTTACAAATATATTCTTAATCCTATTATTTGAATATCAAGGTTCTTTCATCTCATAATCAATCATTATTTAATAGACTGTAGCCTGACAAATAATTGAAGAGTATAACAAAAATAGATATGATTATATGTGAGAAAGAGAACAATCTCGCTCACTCGCTCACACAAGAAATGTTCTGTGAAGTTGGTCATATGGAATGCTGAATATGTTTATGTGGCTGTGTTTTCTCAATATTCTCTATTCTTTTTAACTCGATTCGCCGTTAAATTGTAAAAGACATCCCACTGCACCAAAATAACCCTGAAATGAAAAAATAATACCGCTATGATATTTAAATATTTAAATATCATTTTTAAATATTTCAGTTGTAGAGAGAGCTTTCAGTTGTAGAGAGAGAGAGAGAGAGAGAGAGAGAGAGAGAGAGAGAGAGAGAGAGAGAGAGAGAGAGAGAGAGAGAGAGAGAGAGAGAGAGAGAGAGCTTTACTTCATGTTCCAAAAACAGGGCCTTCAAAGTTCCTTTAGACCAATAATCCATAGCATAGGCCAATAATTTCATTGATATAGGATTTACTCTGAGAAAATTACCGACAAATACAACCTAAAAACAAAAATTGTTATAAATTTCCAGTTTAAGAAATTTGTATCTAATATAGATTGTATATATTATTACTCTTTCAATTTTTTCATTAACAGCGCACATACGCGCGATAGAACCAATATTATTTGTGATAGTAACAAGAGTTGCACGCGCCAAATCTTCCTTCGTGACAGTATTTCTGCGATCTTTGGAATTCATTTGTCCAAAACTAAAAACAATAAACATGGGATATAAATAAAAATTAAAAAAAAAAGATTCCTTAGAAGAATTAATAATGCTTTGTTAATTATACTTTATAGTTGTACCTGCTAGCGACTAAATCTCCAGGAAGACCGAAAGGACCGTAATCGCCACCGTATATATCTTTAACTAATTTATCCACTCTTGTGTTATCGCCACCCGTTGCTAATTCTATCGCCTCTTCAAAAGTATTACATCCAGTAAGTAGGCAACATAATCCCAAAAACGTTCCACCGCCTAAACTATATAAGATAATTAAATGACATATTGGTATTATTTGATAATATATATAATCTTGTTGATAATATATATATTTTGTTGCTACAAAATATAACACGCCATTTACCTCGTCCCAGATATCCTTTTATAATTTTCTGGTCCATATACAGCTAATATACTTACTCCAGAGCCTATATTAACGAGCTGCAAAATATAATCGATCAATTAATTGTCCAATGAGAAAAAAATGTACAAGATCTATCCATATATTCTTACCAAAAAAGGATATGGTTCAGAAAAATCATAAGGTACTTTCTGGCATTTGCTATCATCGGTGGGATTCGACCAATAATAACATTCGTGCGGATTTGTAGTCTCTATATAGAGCATTCCACGTATTAAACTATCTAATTCATCGAACTTTGCTAAATTCATGTTTACCTCCTGCCAGAGATATTTTATTATGTTTTATTGTGTTTTTATAATTCATATTACAATTATAAGATAAAAACCAATTTTTCAAACCTTTTTGAAATTATCTTCGAATTTAAAAGCGCCACCACCAGTAGCACAAACAGTAGTCACAAGATTTGCCATACCTTTTGACTTTGCTAGTGCTAAAAAATTTCCCATTTCACTTGTAGGAAATCTAATGAAATGTAATGTTCCTCGTCTGCCTCTAATACAAACGTCATCCATCTGAAACAATTGTTAAAATAGTTGTCAACAAATTTTATACGAGTAATAAATTGCAGAAAATACAAGTTGAATATTTCATAGTGCTCACTTGTAAATGCGTATCACGATGACCAGTTTTTCCATATGCCGAATTCTTTGTCAAATATCGACGAATATTTTTTAACGTTTCAACTTCCGTATCTGCCTCATCTCTCGTTATATCCTTTGGCTCAAAGTATACTAACTTGCATAATGTGCCGCCTATGTCCATTCCAAACCAAGGCATTGCTGTAATAACAATATATGATTAATGTTTTATTCTACAATTTGTACAGAATTATGATCATATTAAAAATACATTTTTATAATGTTAAAAATGCAATAATCACATAATTAGAAAAACACAATTTTGTATAGATTACATGCCAAATCAAACTTTGAAAAACATTAATAGGCTCATCATGCAGAGAAATAGTTGTAACAAAATATAAATATGTACGTAATAACAGAGGGAATTTATTTAATTATATTGTAAACAAATGTTTTTCCTAAATAACAATCCAATGAAATAAAGATTATTATCGCAAGCATATGTCTACTTCATTACAAATATGATTCAGTTCAACAAAATTAAATTAAAAATATAATTTTATACTTTTCATAAAAGATCTAAGCGATAATATTTACGGCCAGATCAATACAAGCTGGCAAGTGTAGACATCTATGTGATAAAATAATTATTACAGATAACTATTTAGAATATTAAATACGATATAGACGTGGTATATTTCCAGTATATATATACATTCAATATTCATAGGAATACAGTAGTATTCCTACTGTCCAACACAGTATGGATATAATATTTCCAGTTCATATAATCATATAATTAATATCCGATTTTACCTTTGATTTTTCTTCATATCCTATTCGAAAAAGCTGGATATTAATAATTAACTAATAACATTTAGTAATTAACCTTTAGCTTAAAAAAATTTATATATAGAAAAATTCTAATCGACAATTATATTTACAAATGATTAGATACTGAAAAAGGAAACACTATACGAAGGAAATACTACAGCTGTTAGTAGTTATACATACTATATTATACTGCATAGATATCTTACAGTTTATATTAATCTAGAAATCATTGCTTAAATTAATTTATGTAATTGACTATCTTACTTTAACATTAAAAATTAAAAAGATTACAGTAATCACGATACAAGATTACTACTAAACACATTTGCTTGTGATAATCAACACAGTATGTAATAAAAAGTAAAATATTGGCAATCTAAGCACACATACAATCCACTGACTCACAAGGAGATGAATGATTTCTTGTTTCTTTGGTCATAGTCTTGCCAGCAGAATATCCGTTCGACTCTATACCTTTTGGAGTTAAATTATTCTTATGGCTTTGTGGACTCATTGCTCAAAGTTAAATATTCCACTATAGATCCCGTCTGCTATAATAAATAATGTATTTGCTGAAAAAAAATTATCTACATATATTCTCTATATCTTATACATTTATATCTATATCTATATCTTATATCTGCCTTTATAACGCCTTTATACGTCATATTTGAAATAACATGTAAATATGATTTTTATATGATTTTTTTCTTAAGTCATCATAGTTAAGTCATCAGTTTTCATAGTCATTTCATAGTCAACTTTTTTCAAAATTATACAACAGCAGAGCTTATGAAACCTTAACATATTCATATGTAAAAGAATATTTTCAAGTCAAGAGTCAAAGATCATTCTTTTCATTTTGTGCACACAATATGTAACGCGCATACACACATACATATGTACATATATTTACATAAAACATGTCAAATAATTCATGATATACGGTATGTACATTTCTTATGTATTTTTTTCAATCGCTTTAATGAAATGCTTTAATATAATGTACATATGTACATTTACCGAAAGATAGAATTATATATAATTATAATTTTAAATTTCATTTTTTACTATTATATAATCTGTCTATTGGAATAAAATATAATATGAGAATGGATTCATGACGTAAAATCTTAAGTACTTTAATAAATAGTACCTTTTTATTATACAACCATTATATAGTTATTGCTAAAATAAAATCGCAATGTCAAGATAACAAATACAGCATTGCACCGAGCGTTTATTTATTTCATATTTTAATTACATGCGTGGAAGTATCCGTTTCAACAAACATCCATAAACTCGCCACATTCAAACAACAGAAACGCGCGGTTATCGTGTTACATAAGAAACGCGGACGATAAATTAGTAATTATCTAAGCGATCGATCTCCCGATTCTATCGTGACATTCCTATTTCGCAGTTTGCGTTAACGCAAATTCCTAACATTCGCCGACCTGTCACCAACAGCGTCTTGCAGAACACTGACGTTCTCGTCGCGATGAGCTACCTCAACGGAACCTTGCACACGATATCCACTATCATCCAGCCAATCGCTTGTCGTTGTCGCCGTCGCTGTCGCCGTCCTCCTCGACGGCGACGTCGAACGTCGCGTCGATCCAAGAAGTCACGCGTCAGCGATAGAAACATACGACGAGGAGTGACGGTGGCGTGACGTTTCACGCCAGGCCGGCGTGACACTTACTCATCAGATTTTCGCGAGAGCGTCGGGAGTGGCGCAAGTCCCTCGCGCGCGCACACCACCGCGATGACCCGTCGTCGACCCGGACGCTCCCTTCCGCTCCACTCGCGCTGTCTGACCGCGAAGCGCGAATCGGCTGCGACGAGTGACGTAAATGACGATTACATATCTACAACACCGTATAAATTATACCGCGCGATAACTACAACGAACGAGACGCGGAAACGTGGCGTCCACAATCGCTCGCATAGCGAATTCAATTCCGTCGAGCGCACACCACCTTGGCGATCACTATAAAGGCTGCCGTGCATGAAGTAATTTGAGTTCTGCGTAATTCCCGAAGGTGATCTTGCTCGATAAGATACTCGGTCCATTTCAGTCCACTAAATGACGTGATGATTTTTATTAAACATCTCGTTATAGTTAGATCACTCGTCACTTGTTGTGTCGATCCTGTATGAAGCGCGAAACGCACTCTTTCGAATTATAAGAAAACGTTCATCAATCCATCATTTTCATCTCCCTCTGTCTTTTGTGCAATACGTCATTTATTCTTCTGTGCTTAAATAGGTAAATACCTGAGACTGTTGTTTTTGGTCGAGAAAGCCTTACTCGCCATAACAGAATTATAAAAACGCAGTGGCAATCAGCTGATCGCGCATTGACTCTCTCCCTTTCCCTCCCAGCCCTTCCTCTCTCCTCTTTTTCTCCTTCCCTTCTCTCTTCCTGTCTCCTCTTTTTGCCTGTTTCTTCACTTACTTTCTTTACTGTATCGTCTATAGATCTTCCTTTAAAATTATTTAAATTATTTTATATCTTATTAAACAAAAACTTCCATTTCAATTATTTCTCTCTCAAAACTTACTCAAAATTGCTTCGTTTTTTTTTCTTTTTTTTTCTTTTCTGAACTTGTTTCTTATTTGACAACACGTTATTATCTTTGGATTATCTGTCGTATTTATTTGTTTAATACTCTAGTATTTATTTCTTTTTTTACGGAAAATAAAGAGAAATATTAATCATGCAAGGTTAATTTTTTTCTAGTTAATGTAGACCTTCGGATTTTACTGATAATATATATAATTTATATCTTTCGACATATAATTTATCGATTATCTATCATGTGTCGATTCCTGTGCCAACGTCTCTCCATATTGTTTTATATCACCATCAATCACTATCGCTATCACTCTCGTTATGTCATTGCGATAACACGCGAATTTCTTTTTTAAAGAATTCTGTAAGTAGTTCAACGATTGAGTCTATGTTCTGTCGCGAAAACTGTTTTACGTAATTCTACTACAAAAAATAATCGTCCATGTTAGTAATCTGCTACTCAAATTGAAGAATAAACGTTAATTGTATGATTCTCATGTAAGATTCCCATATTAAAATTTTCAAAACTAGGACAAGCTAAAAACCCGGACATTCGGTTGCAACTCCGGATATATACAAAAATGCGCTTAAATTAATAAAATTGATTAGAATAGTAAATGAAATAATTATTTATTATTTCATATCTAATTGTTCATTAGCATTTAGAGCAAAGAGAAATTTGAATTGGAAAATAAATACAGACTATTTTGATTTAAAATAAAAAGTTTTATTATAGGTTTAGTTTAAGTTTTATTAGATATTAAAATTAAAAAATTTTAACTCTTTTATATGATACCTGTGCTATTTGTTTTTTGCTTTTAATGCAGTAATGCGAGAGGAATCAAAACAAAATATTTAGATTTTCTGAAACCTCGGACGTTTTCAAAAAATCCCGCCGGACGTCACCGGACGTCCTAAAAATGAGGACAGTATCCGGAAAAAAAGAGGACGGATGACAATCCTATTCTCATGTCATTATATTCGCAAATCATAACACTGCACTTCATTTAAATAACCTGCTCTTTCTTGCATCTTCTCTTTCTCTTTTCAAATAATAAATTACATTCTTAGACTTTATTACTTAGATAGAAATAGGAAGAGAAATTGTGGGAAGATATGAGGAAGAATACAGCGAGAATGTCGATAATTCCGTAATATCTTTTTAAGAAAATAATCTGGAAGTTTATAACAACAGTGAGTTGCAATAATTATTATTATGGCTTTCATCGTTAATTATTATTGCAGATAAAATATCTTCTTTTAATAACAAGTCTTCTTTTAAAACTACTTTATTACTTTATTATCTTTTTTAAAACTACTTTATTACTACTTTATATACTTTATATACTTTATATACTTTATAAATTACTTTATATACTTTATTAAACAAAAACTTCCGTTTCAATCATTTTTCTCTTGGAAATTTACTCATAAAAATTGCTTCGTCTTTTTTTTTTTCGTTTCTGAATTTGTTTCTTGTTTTGAGAGTACGCTATTGAACATAGTAAATTTATTCAGCGTATATGACATATGCGTACATGGCATTCAGACATTCACATTTATAAACGAAGATAATATTAATTAAAGATAACATTAATACAATTCAACAAAAGATAACCGTTTACTTGAAACCTAATTAGAATCTCCTAATTTAATATTCATATAAAAAAGTTATATAAAATATTTAACTAATTTAATTTACTCAATAAAAAATTTATTTGTTTATTCCCTTCGAAATTTGTTATCATATTCCTGTATATTCCTACATCGATCCATAAAGGGTAGCATCATCCAATTCCGAGAATTATGATATCCACCAATTCTTCGAGAAATCATTAAGAACAACTTTCATGAAATTCCAATTAATTTAATTTACAATTGATTCAATCGATAGGATTTATTCATTTCTATCACTATAGATTATCTTTAATCTTACTGAACTTATTTTTTATCTTATTTTTTTAGTTTTAAGAATTAAAAGAATAGATAAAGAATAAATTAAACCGAAATTAAAGTTAATTTACATCAGTAAAAATAGATTAAAACAATATTTTCCACAGCACTTACCATGTAGACTTGTAAAAGATGTTCAAAAAATATCCTTTTATCCTATGAATAAAAGGATGTTCTAAAGATATTTCCAGAATGTCTCTCGAATAAAGTTTATTGTATGAGTTCTAATGCCAATTTTTATCAATGTTTATCTCGGTGTTTAATCTAATATTTATATTTCTTTCTTAAGTCTTAAAATTAAAAAAAGATAAAAATAAATTAAGCTGGTATTAAGTCAATTTACATTTGAAGAAATATACATATACATACTACAACTTTGAAATCTTCAATTACTCTAAATTTTTTTCTCAGGTGTTAAACAATCAAAGGTGTATTTATATTAACAAGACGAGTATTAATTAATACTAATTACTAATTAAGTTAATCAATGTGATTGTGATTATTTACAGTAAAATTTCTAATTGCACACTTTATCATTTAATTTAATCTTTTTCTCCATATATTGGGTAATAAAAAATTTATATATCTACAGTAACAGATGTTACTTGACAAATTAATCGTCGATTGAATTAATCGAAGTTTAGTCGAACTTCGATCATCATTCGCAATTGGCGACGAGGTTAATTTACACGATGCTTTTCTTCGAAATACCGTGAGAAATCGGCATCGTGTAAACAGTACGATTACAACGCAGTTACATCCATAGACATATGAAATATATAGACCGAGCATAAGCTGCCACTTTAGATAAGGGGAGTTCTGATGCGGGGCGAGGGACACTCCAGGGCACTCGTCTGACATCGGTTTATTTCGAGTAGACTCGGTAACATTCGGTTTATTTATGTTTTGTGCTCCATTTGAATAGTGTAAATGAAAGTTTGAAATTAAAATATATTAAAATAGTAATGAGTTTTTACGTTATATATAATTGTAAAAATCGACATAAAAAAATATGGATCAGCTAGAGATGGAAAATATTACAAATAAAAAAATCTCGTTTCATTTGTAAATATTGTAAATATAGGTAAATATAGGGTGGATTAAAAATTTGTAATATTTAAATTAATTTATTATTTGATGTACGTTTTGTGTGTGTGTGTGTGTGTGTGTGTGTGTGTGTGTGTGTGTAAAATTACTATATATATAATATATTATAAATATATTTTATATAATATATATTTTTATATATATATATAAAAAAAATATATATATTAATATATATATATATATATAAAGTTACAAAACTATTTCGTCTTAAGAAAATATTTTATATAAAATAACGAAAGCAGCATGTTTCATTATTAATTAAAATATTTAAATTTAAAATATTTTTATGTATCACAGTTTTATTAAGAATCACTAATTACAATATGATAGTCACGTGAGAAGCCGAATATTCGAGAACTTACGAAAATAATCGAAGTCAGACGAGTACCTTCCTTACTGCAAATATCAGTTACCTCTCGTACTAAGGCTCGGTCTATATATTTCATATGTCTATGGTTACATCACAGTATGTTATCACATTGAAATAGTTGTCGATTCTCTTTTTTTTACAGTGACAGAATCGACGAATTTTATGCAAATAAAAAGATGAGTGCCACATAAGAAATCAAGGAGATATGACCGACGAACGTTGTCTCGGTTGTCTCTACAATCGTGATTGCTCTACGTAACCTCATATAATCTCGAGAGGCCGTGCTGACATTTCTTCCACCTTCGGCGGGAATCTCGAAATATTCATGCCCTCTCTTAGATCGATCTGAAAATGCCACCGAATATTTTAAAGAGCAGCTTGGAGTATGCTTCATTCAGCATTATATTTCAGGTATGCCGATGAAATCGACATCGATTATGCGCAGTTTTTCATGAATAATCTGAGCGTCTTGAAATTCTCTTGTTGGAACATGCTGCAATGAATTAAATATATATTTGATATTGATTTGAATTAAATTCCTTATTACGATGTCTGAATTCGTTACTCGTAATGAAACTCGTAATGAAACTTAAGAGTATTAATTAAATTCGGTTGTATTATTTTTATATTGATAAATATATCATGTAAAATTTCAGCTAAGACTCTTCCTTCACAGATATTCTGTCGCTGTGTTACATTTGTCCTGAACGCATTTGTTGTCAGACATGTAGGCCAGGCGATCCTGGGCGTGATTAATGTGAGACTACTGTTACTGGAATCTATGATTTTGTTCTTGTCACGCGAACCATTTGTGAAAGCATGCCTGACTAATACAGCAGAGCATAATTGGGCTCAAGTTGTGAATCTACTTTGGTTGACGTTAGTTTGTCATGTATATAATTGAATCTCTTGAAAACTGATTGACTTTACAAAATAAGAAGTGAAGAAATTATAAGCCAATTATGTATTAAATAAAAAATATACAAAAATTGGAGACGATCAGTTTGGATTTTGAGATAAATTTAATTATTCCTCTTTAATAAAAAAATAAATTATATGTATTAATTAATGTATTCTAGAGTACCGATATGTGCTGTAATGTCCTTCTTATTTGGATATATTTGGTTATTTATGCTCTCCACTGAAGAAGCATTACCATCGTATTATACATTTGCAGTTTGGGCAGTTGGACTATCATGTATCATAGAACTGTCTTCCTTAGTCATTCAATTAGCTGCAAATGCATTTCTATTCGTTAAACTTAAAGTAAGACAACAAAGAAAAACTAAGTAATATCTTTAGAGAAAGAGACGAATGTTTCACTGTTACATTCTTTCAGATAATTTTGGATACAATCATGATCGTCATTCGCACTATGACATTCGTCCCGCTGATAGTATATCATCCGGAGAACGCGTTATTCGCATTTGGTGTTGCTCAGCTTGTCGCGGCAATATTTTACACAATTAGTCATTATGCATACTTTCACTATTATATCGAGAAACTGAACAAATGCTCGCAGAAACGGCGAATGTCTTTGAAAGATAGTAATGACGAATATATAATAAAGGAGTTTCCCTTTCACGCTGTGAAAGATTTTTTACCTGGACAATTAGAAAATAACGTATGTATTAATGCGTTCATATTGTTATCTTATAAGAACAATACAACAGTCGTTCCGTAGGATTCTTATCTTGATAGGAAGTTAACTATTCTCACATGGAGCTTCTTTAGGCAAGGAATACTAAAGCAGATCCTGACGGAAGGTGAAAGATTGATTATGACTATAATGCCAGTATTGACGTTCACAGAACAGGTACATATTGATATATTCTGCAATATCAACAGACACTGACTTTTTTTTTCTTTCTTTAAGGGTGTTTATGAAATTGTAAATAATATGGGTTCGTTAGCTGCTAGATTTATTTTCCGTCCAATCGAAGATAGCGGATATTTTTACTTCACGCAGATGGTGAAAAGAGACAAAGCAATATCTGATCAAAATCCAGTAAATGAATCCCTTCTGGAATTAATAATTACATTTTTGTACATATCTGTAAATTATATTAATTATATATTTTCAGGTGAAGATACAAGAGAGCGTAAATGTGTTGACACATTTGTGTTCCATTGTTACATCTATCGGTCTGATTGTTCTAATATTCGGTCAATTTTACTCGAGCATGTTGCTTGAGCTGTACGGCGGCTCGAAACTGACCTCACCTTTACCAGTTTTTCTGCTAAGGGCACATTGTCTCGCCGTGTTACTGTTGGGAATTAATGGCGTGACAGAATGCTACACTAACGCGACAGCTGACAGCGCGACCATAAACAAGAGCAATGTGATCATGATTTTCGAATCGATCGCGTTTTTAGGCGCATCATATCTATTTGCTACCTGGTTTGGCCCGGTCGGCTTTATATTTGGCAACTGCATGAACATGATCTTGAGAATCATATATTCGGTGATGTTCATCAGTAGGAGACATCAAGATACGATTTATCGCCCATTGCGCGGATTAGTACCAAAGCCCATGTTTTCCACGTGTTTACTTGTCGCAGCATTCGTTACTAGTCTGTCACATGTAAAGTAGCGTCCTGATTTCTATAAATCAATATTACAAAGCAATTTTATAAATCAATGCACGTGTGTTAAAATTACGCAGCGTTAAAATAATTTTTCACTATTTCAGAGTTATTTCTTCCCGGATGAAAAAGTACGCCATCTGTTGATTGGTATAATAATGTTTATGATTGTACTTATATCATGGACATATGAAAATTATGAATTGATCAAGCTCGCTACGAGCAAGTGGTATGAAAAAAGAAACAAACAAAAAAAGAGCGACTGATCCTAGATCCTCATATGCTATACATTATTTATTTATGACTTATAAATTAACTACATTTAGATTCAGTGCCTTGTAAAATGTTGAAAGATCATATATAAACATTTATTTTTTCTATAATTTTAGTTGGAATTGTCTACAGATCCTTGTGTGAAAGCTGTCACATATATATATATATATGAATTTTTTATCAATAATTTACATACTTAACATCTAAATAATAAAATATTTCTGTAAAAAAGATTTCTTATTCTGGATAAATAAATCTCATATATATATATATATATATATATATATATATATATATATATATGATTATTTCAAGTTGATATATCTTTGTATATAGCACCAACTACAGTTTCCTTACGAAGTATAGTACACTGTCTGAAATTCATTGAAACAAATTCTCATTTTAAGTTTGAAAATATAAAATACAAAATAATTAATACAAATTAATAATCTGCTCACCTGTTTTCATTTTGAAGTGATATGATTGGTGATCCAGATTTAGGTTCCAATTTTGCAACTAAATCCGCTATAGCCACTATCAGTCCAGCACTGTCACTTGATGCATCACCTTTAACTAAAAAAGTTCATTTACAATTTTGTGCTATTTTTATTATATGTGAACTTTATGCTTGGAATTTTGTTATAATGCTCAAGCTTTATACCAAGCTATTTATACCAGTGACAATTACCTCCTAAACAAAGACCAGCGTGATCAGCCAAGATGCAACCAATAATATTTTCCTTATCGTATCTGTAGAATATAATTTATTCACATACAAGATTGAACTATATAAACTAAAATATAATGTGCATAGAAAGTACATATACTGTATTAAATGATATTAAATATTTATTTGCAATAAAATAATATGTCAAATCCGAGAACTAATAGCGAATTCCATTCACTGCACTGGGGGGGTTAGCATACTAAATGCTGATATACATAAAATTATTGAAATGTAAAAATACATAAACACTTCAAAATGATTATACAGTCAACAATTTGTCATTATTTAGCTGAATATGAATTAATAAGAAATAAATACCATTAATAATTTCATTATTATAAGGAAGTGATATTATGCTACATATTATGCTACATTTAAATTATTTCAAAACAGTCTTTAATGTGCACTAACCCGGTGTAGTGTAGTGAATGGAATTCGCTATAAAAAAACTCGTAAAAAAAAAATAACCTGATGGGCATCGCATACTTACGTATCATCCAGAGTTTTCACCAAATTTCGTTCCATCTTCGACTCTCACGAATGACACTCGTGAATCGATCAACGAAATTCGTAGCCAGTAGTTTTCGTAAAAAATCACGACGTTCCGTTAGAGGAAGAGGCCAGGCGGTCGTGTTATCATGTGAAATCTAACTCAATGTTTACGTCGCTTATGACAGTTGCAAAAGTCTGCAATCGCACGCACAGCGCGCACGCGTGCCACGTGATCGCTTCCATGTACCGAGCGGTGCCTAACGAAGCTCATCACGCGATAATTGAACTTTGCCCTTCTTTCATCGCATAATTGTATCGCGCGATGTGAATTATGTATCGAATTAATTTGGAGAGGGGAGGGACGCCGTATTACGCAACAAATTTCGTTTCATCACAATTTGTTTCACTTTGTTTTTTCTTACTTTCGACTACGCCGCGCTCGGCGACGAAGAGATTCGAGAGATTGTATACAATTTATAATATCCGCGGAATCGCTTCAAATTGCGTTTACGTAACGTACGTTATAGCTACGTCGTGGCGAAACATTATCGCGAGAAAATTGTATTGTGAACGATTCCGTTTTCAACATTTCGCGAAGGTGTTTCTAGGACACTCGGTATAACTTCGCTATATACGTATCGCACGACGGGGCCGACGTGACTTGTTCAGTGACAATCATGGCTGGTAAGTAGAGAGGTGTATACTTATTTGTCGCTGTTATTTCGTTGAAAAATGAGATGTAAACAATTGACAACGGATTTGTCATCGCAGTTTTGTTACATCGTATCGATTTTTCGTAGAAAAATTATTAATTTGAATTTTTTCGTTAATAATATCCGAATTTAATGAAATTTAAATTTATGAATATTCTGAGTATGGATGGAATTTGCAATATATAGAAAATATAACATTTAAAATTTTAAAAAATTTAATTTTAAACATTATATATTTCATATAAATATAAAGGTGAAAAATATTATGAGTCGTAAAAATATTATGAATTTTTAAACACACTATGTAGATTTACATATTAGTTTAACTGACAATAAAGATTGCAACAAAGAGAAATTGCAGGAAAGATAGATTTCAAAATTTGAAGTGTTTATTTAATAAATTACAATCTTTCATAAATATTTATGTGATATTTTTATACACTTTGCAATTACAACGGGAAATGCAATAATTAAATTTGAAAGAAAATATGAATTATTTAATTCTGATTTTTTTATAAAAATGTAATAATCTTCTATTTTAGTAATAACATAATAAAAGTATAGAGATTATATAATCTATTTTGTTATATGCATATATATTTTACAAAAATTTATGAAAAATTATATAATTTTCTGTTATTTTAGAGATAAATCCATATAAACATCTATTAAAACCCCTCAAAATTGGATTGAAGGAGTGTCAATATTATGATATTGGCAGTTTTGGCATAAAATATGGTAAATTAAATTTTTTGTTTATTATATTTATTTAATAAATACTTATAATATTTATATATACATATTTTTATTTTTATTTTGTAGACAGGCTTCCATTTTCTATTCGAGTTCTCTTGGAAAGTGCTGTGCGTAATTGTGACAATTTCCAAGTAACAAAGAATGATGTTGAGAAAATTTTGGATTGGGAGAATAATCAGACTATTCAAGATGGAGTTGAAGTGGCTTTTAAGCCAGCACGAGTTATATTGCAGGTAAAGAAGTCTTTCAAAATTTTTATATATTAATTATGTATAAGGTGTACTTATTGTACATTTCTTTTATTACAAACAGGATTTTACTGGAGTACCAGCAGTTGTGGATTTTGCTGCGATGAGAGATGCTGTAAAGAGACTCGGTGGTGATCCTAATAAGATTAATCCAGTTTGTCCATCAGATCTTGTAATTGATCATTCAATACAAGTCGATTTTACAAGAAGGTATGATTTACTGTTTTATCAAACATGTTTTGATTTTTAATAATAATTGGGAGTTAAAAATTATCAACTCAACAAAATGTAAACTCGAATAATATTGCTGCAATGTATAATAAAAGAAAAAAGAAGTTTTATATGATAAAAGCTTGAGTTATACATAATACGAAAAGAGATACAAATAAAATGTAAGAATCTTGTTTCAAATTTTGTATCAAATCATTAAAAAATCTGTTTTAAATCAATCTGATAAATTATTATTCATATTTCAGCAATGATGCTATAAAGAAGAACGAAGAGCTTGAATTTGAAAGAAACAAGGAACGTTTTATGTTTCTCAAATGGGGTGCAAAGGCATTTCAGAATATGTTAATTGTACCTCCTGGAAGCGGTATCGTTCATCAAGTGAATTTAGAATATCTGGCTAGAGTAGTATTTGATTCCAACAATCTTCTGTACCCTGATAGCGTAGTTGGTACTGATTCTCACACTACTATGGTCAATGGTTTGGGTGTCCTTGGATGGGGAGTCGGTGGTATTGAAGCAGAGGCCGTTATGCTTGGTCAGGCAATTTCTATGTTAATACCAAAAGTCGTGGGATATAAATTGGAAGGTGTATTGAATCAATACGCTACATCCACTGATCTTGTTCTTACTATTACAAAGGTAAAGCTTTCTCTTTTCATTTGCACGATATAAAAAGTAGAACTTTTTTGAGATCTCATTATATAATTGTATTCTTTTATAATTTAATAAATTCTTAAATCTTCATAACCTTATTTATTTTTTTCAATAAAAAAAAGTTTATATAACCTGAATATTTTTAACATTTTATATTTTATACTTGGTTTTTTTAAATATAAACAATTACAAACTTAAATATTATATATTTAATATTCTACGCATGTGTAGAATCTTCGACAAATTGGAGTAGTTGGAAAATTTGTCGAATTCTTTGGACCAGGCGTTACACAGTTAAGCATCGCAGATCGTGCTACTATTTCTAATATGTGTCCGGAATATGGCGCAACCGTTGGCTTTTTCGCAGTAGATCAACAAAGTTTAGCATATCTCAAGCAGACAGGTAAGCAATTTTCTATCTTCTGTTTTCAATGATTATGTTATAAATATATGATATAATATATAATTATTTTTATAATTTAATATTCACAATGTATACAATTTTTTTTTTGTTAAAAGAAAAATATCTAAATAAATATCTACGTTATAATATGTGAATACTTCTACTGAATATTTTAATATTTACAATATATAAAATTTTTCTTCTATTCCAGGTCGATCCGAAGAACATATTGATAGGATTGAGAAGTATCTTAAAAGTGTACGTATGCTGAGGAATTATGATGATCCGAATCAAGATCCAGTCTTCTCCGAGATGGTCACTTTAGATTTGAGCACTGTAGTTTCGAGTGTTAGCGGACCCAAAAGACCTCACGATAGAGTTTCAGTATCCGATATGCAAATAGACTTCAGAAATTGTCTTGTAAACAAGGTAGGTAATTCTTAATATATTACGCCCGCGAGAAAATCTATTTTATCTGATATATTTTGTTATTTAATAATAGTAACTGTATCGATGAGTGTATATACATTTATAACAATATGACAAATCTGCTAATACGAGTGCTTTAGAAAAGATGGTTATTTGATACATACACGGGACGATTACTACCCAGTGACTACAAAATATCAAGTCATACTGGGTAATATTCATCTCATGCTGTATCTTTGTTCTGTCGGTTCAGTTAAATTGATGCACAACATTTTCTTGCTAGAAAGAAAAGGATATATGAGCATAAATTATCAACAGAGACCTAGGTAACTTTCTACTGTGATACGATTATCTTAACGTATCACAATAAAAGTTCCTTTGAACTCTGCGACTGAAAATTTATTTTACGCTACAATATTATATGAATTTAATGTAAAAGCGTTTGTTTCGAGAAAGCATTAATGATTTTGTATATCAGTTTATAATAGAGACACTGATATATTAACGTCGCAGTAAAACAAACTTGGATATATATATATATATATATATATATATATATATTATTTCACATGAATTAATGTTAGCATTAAATTTCTACGAAATTTTTACGAAAAGCGTGTCCATTACTGTTGATATCGTCGACGATGTCCCATGTTGCTATGTCTCGAACATTTTTCCTTTGCTGATCTAGCTTTATGATATCTTGATTCGGCATATAGTTAGATCACCAAAGAAAAACGAACGAGACATTAAATGATTCTTCAGGATGTTATTTCTGGCCATTAGTGATGAGTATATGATCTAGTCACAAATTTTCACTTGTGTGAACCGGTCATATGCTCGTCTCTAATAACTAGTATATTTCAAAGAGCGATGTACACACGAGTCTAAACGTTGAACAGGGATTTAATATTAGATACAATCGTCACCCGGTGAAGTTTTTGCTACATCCTTACCGAATATGATTGTATCCAACAATATAATCCTCTATGCAATACTGATTTATTGATCAGATTCACGAAATCTTCTTAATGTTCTTCTTGAATATTTGAAAAAATATCCGAAACTATGCCGAAGCTATAAATAGATAACATAAAATTATATATTAATCACAATATACTCACAATAATTATTCATTGAAAACATCTTCAGTAGTCGTGGAAATTTCTTTGTTTTTAGAAACACAAAATACCGATATAAATTGAATGAAAAGAATCGCACCAATTTATATTCGAGAAAATTCGTCGATAGTCATAGATTTGACTTATTGCGTGCCAGCAGTAAGTGATCTTTCGTACTATTGAATTGCTAACATGTGACTCGACCCTTTTATAGGGACCATCATCCCTACTCCTGCTCCCCTCTATATCTTCCAATGAACGTTTGTCTAATTTTTAATATCAAATTTTTTAAATAAGAAATTTTTAAAATATTGGAAATTATAATCTTTTAGCAAAGTCGAAAATAATATCTCACGATTTTCACAATGTATACTGGATCACTATTGAATATGTTCTTAAAATAAATAATGGAACTGCAAAAATTTTCAGCAAACAAGCGAAAAACATACGTATAATATGTTTATCACGCGAATATTATATTTTAATTCACAATTACATTGAGAAAGTCGCGATCTTAATCTGGTGAACGAATCACGGCGAATGATCACTTAACGAATGGAAACAATACATGTTTAAGAACGTACTGATCGATTTCTATTCGAAATGTTCAACATTGGTGTCGCGTTACCTAGCCTATGACAGGTACAAGGACATTTGCCGAAGAAATTCATCCACGTGAGTCATAAAGCTGACTTTTCTTCCGCGTGAAATTTAATTCCTCTTTGTAGTCAGATTTAACGATCGAAAACGTTTGGGAAAACGTTGACATTGAAGATCGATAAAAAATATATTATTGTCCTTTTAACAAATATCAAGATATATTAATATAAATCATAAATATTTTATACATGTATATTTTATAAATACATGTTAAATTATAATAGAAGTTTTTGTAACTAATTTAGAATTGATTTTTCTGTATATAAATTTCGAATTATATCAAATTTAGAAATTTACAAAGCATAATTTATATATCTTCGACAAGAGTATCTTCAACATAATTGAGTTCAAACATTCAAATAATATTATTTTATTTGTTCATATTGGTTTAATCACTTTCTTTTAACCGCTTAAATTTTATTTTTTGTATAATTTTAAAACATATTTTAAAATATTTGTAACAATTTAGAAATATATCATTATATGCTCATTACATATTCATTTTCGGCATTTATAGGAGAGATTAGGAGTTAATTTAATTGTTATCAATCGCGTTATCTTTTTTTTTTTATAAAATAGTAATTTATCTAGAAAATACAATTTATCTTAAATTAACAAAATTAACAAGCATTCGATTACTCATAGATTCCATCTACTAAGCATCATAAAGAACTTTCTATGATAGGTTTTTCTATGTAAATATATAAATACAGTCACGTTTTAAATCACCTTACCGCTTAAAATTTTTGATATTTATAATATAAATTGTTGAGCTGTTGATTTCTAGTGCACAATATTTTTTTTCATTCTTCAAAACATGGAAAAATGCAAGTGAAGCACTTAACGATTTATGAAGAAAAATATAATTATATGCACGTACTATTAATCGATCAATCCGTCCGCCTTGTTGGAGAAGACAAGAGTCTTTGGTCGTACTTCGCATAAGTTCTAGGGAAGACGTATTCAGAGCTCGCGTTGAAATTGCTGATACAACATCCTACTACATTCGTTTTGCAAAGCTCACACATTTCATTGCAAACGAGCCATCGTTTGTCGTGCATACTGGTATATAGAAAGAGCTCGGGTTTCTCATCAAGGTACCTAGGATCTGGTTTGAAAAGGGATATGTTTATGGAAAATGCTAGAGAATTTTGTTTAAAAGAAAGATTTTATGATTTAAAGAATATTGTTGTAAGTAGTTTATTATATTATGTTATGAATATAAATCTCGTAATCTATAATCTATAAGTTGCAACTTTTTTTCGAAATACTCGTGGACAAAAGGCAGATGTCGTTGAAATAAATAAAAATTTGGTGATGTGATATAAAAAGAAGACAATTCTCTTTGTAATTCCATAAAATCATTATCTATTATTATTGAATCTTCTTTCATAGAATAAAGAAAGTATTTTCCTTATCAAAACTTGTAAAACTGAAAACAATACTGCAGCACTCTTTAGTCTAGTCTAGCAATAAATTGTTAAAAATTATAAAAACATAAATCCAACTATTAGCGCTATTTTCAAAATTTGTAATTTTTTACTTTAAATATTTGATTATTTTTTAAATTTACATATCTTATTAAACATGAAAAGATATATTTTCAAGATATTTCTACAAAAATAGTATTAAACAATTAATATTATCCATAAAGATACGAATAAATATCATTATTGCTATTAAAATAAATAACATGTCATTACAGTTCATGGACATAGTATACATGGACTCCAAACGTCCTTTGTTCTGCCGACTAATATCAAGATATATTAATATAAATCATAAATATTTTATACATATATATTTTATAAATACATGTTAAATTATAATAGAAGTTTTCGTAACTAATTTAGAATTGATTTTTCTGTATATAAAGTTCGAATGAAGCCAACATCTAGAAAGACAGCGAGAATAGAGGGGTTGATTTTCTTACTGCACCATTTGTCCGCGCAGAAAGAAATAGAGAACTCGATATGTTGGCTTTACTTTTCTGATCATATGCGGAGTCCATGTATATGTTCCGTGTTTTATTCTTAGTTTTTATTTTATTTGTATCTTTATTAGCCTTATTTAAAAATATAATTTTAGACTGTATTATATTTTCTTTGATATTTAATAGTGTGTGTGTGTGTGTGTGCGCGCGCGCGTGTGTGCGTGCGTGCGTGCGTGCGTGTGTGTGTGTGTGTGTGTGTGTGTGTGTGTGTGTGTGTGTGTGTGTGTGTGTGTGTGTGTGTGTGTGTGTGTGTGTGTGTGTGTGTGTGTCTGTCTTGTTTTATCTTTTTTTTTTCCCATTATACTTTTCATTATAATGCTCGTCATTATTGGATTGAGCGTTGAGGTCGTAGACCTTCCGATTGCTTAAAAATCGTTGCGAGTCTACTGCTTCTTCAGCAAATCATGTGTCGAGTAATGAATTTCATCATACTTTTTTACTCATTCGTTAACGTGCCAAATTTATGGAATAATAAATAACGCAAATAACTGGGAATAATAAATCACATAAAAAGAACCAATTCTTATCAGCAATTCTTGTAATTATTTACCAATTTTATCGTGGCTTTGCAGATGAAATGCTGTATTTTTCAAAGAAATCCTCGAACGAGTAATTTAACTCAAATTTGTAATTCAAATTAATTTATTTTTTTGTTTACTTTTAATGTGTTAAATTAGAGACAGATGTTTAAGTGATCTTTTTTAAAGATGAATATTTCTCTGAATTAAATATCATTAGTAGTGATTATCAATGAATATTTTTAATAAGAATGAAATAAAGTCTGAAATCGCAGTTTTTTCTTTTTTAAGGATTGTATAAATCTAAATACATAGATAATACTTCGGTTAGTCATCGAAAACACATAAAATGAGTGATTTTTCTTTAATAGGTAGGCTTTAAAGGCTATGGTTTAACTCCGGCAAAAGTAGATACCGTAGGCAAATTTAAATATGAGGATAAAGAATATGAATTGAAACATGGCTCAATAGTCATTGCAGCTATTACCAGCTGTACAAATACCAGCAATCCTAGTGTTATGCTTGGAGCAGGTATGTTATGAGTTTTGTAAGAAAAATCGATCTGTTATAACATACAATTATATACAATTATATACAATTATATATAATATTTAACATATTAACATTTTATAATCTAATATATTGATGCAAAAGATTTAAAAAGAACGCGGAGTCGAACCAGTCTATTTAAAGTTTAAAAATTTAAAAATCAAATTCTAAAAATTATTCATTTTTTTTATCTTTGCTGACGCATTATCATATAAGAAGTTTTCTTTTAATGATTTATTTTTTTGATATCTTAATACCATTGATATCTTAATAGAACTGATAAAATATAATATAATAAAATTACAATAAAAATAATGTTTTGAAATAATCTTTATTAAGAGAAGCATTAACATTTTATTTTGTTTATTTAGAAAAAAATTATTTCATTAGATTAGATTGTGATAAGTGAAATATAAGAAAAGAGAAAGGCAAACAACAAACATTGTCTTGTTATTTTTCACTATTAATATACACTTTTATTAATAACGACACTTTAATTACAAATGAATACATAATTCTGTAAGAATAAAAATTGTAAAAGTATAAAATATATTACTTTAATAGGTCTTCTTGCTAAAAAGGCAGTGGAAGCTGGTTTGAGCGTCCAACCATACGTAAAAACATCATTGTCACCTGGTTCTGGAGTCGTTACTTATTATCTTGAGGAAAGTGGTGTAATTCCATATTTGACAAAATTAGGATTTGATATCGTTGGTTACGGATGTATGACCTGTATTGGAAATAGCGGTCCACTTCCTGATATTATAGTTGAAACTATTGAAAAGGTGAAATAATCGAATCATGTCATTCTCGAATTTTATTTGTTATTTCCGCAACTTTTGTTAAACAAGAAATAATTCAATAAATTGTTGATTAATGGACAAAGTCGCATTTAAAAAATTATCATTAAATTATATAAATTTTTATAAATTTATAATGATTGTAAATTGACCAATTAAGTGATCGTTGAATTAAACAATTTCTTCTTTTTATAAACATTAATATCTTTGTATATAAAAGAACTATTGAAGAATTTATTGTTGAATATGTTTAGAATGAACTCGTCTGCTGTGGAGTTCTGTCAGGTAATAGAAACTTTGAAGGCAGAGTCCATCCGAATACACGAGCGAATTATTTAGCGTCTCCACTTTTGGTCATAGCCTATGCCATTGCTGGCACTGTAAACTTTGACTTTGAGAAACAGCCGCTGGGTAAATTTATATTTTGTTAAGTTTATAAAAATGCATAAAACATAATTTGTATAACGGTCCTGTTGTTATTTTCAAGGTTACAAAAATGATGGTACCCCGATATTTTTGCAAGACATCTGGCCAACCAGAACAGAAATTCAAACTGTTGAACAGAAATATGTCATCCCAGCCATGTTCAAAAAAGTTTATAGTAAAATTGAGCGTGGTAGCGATAATTGGGCGAATTTGGTAGCACCTGATGGCAAGTTATATCCATGGGATGCTAATTCTACATACATCAAGAATCCACCGTATTTCGATACTTTGCAAAAGGTCATTAAAATGATGATGAATCTATTGCACAACTAAATGCAATTAATGTCTGATCTTTTTTTAATACTTTAGAATATGAAAAATATTTAAATTTAACGTTTTTTAACTTCACTAGACATTACAAATGCGTGCTGCGCGCGCACTATTTATCATTCTCAACACAAGAGCAAAAATTAATATAATACTACTGTTACACTATAATAGTTTTAACTTCTTGATACATAATTGTCAAAACAATCCTCTATGAGATCAATACAATGATAGCTATTCACGAAGTTAGCGCAGTGAGAGAATCAATCAGCATCGCGGAAAAGCGTCAATAATAAACTTCGAGAAAATTTCGAGAGATGCGCGTATCGATGTCATGCCTTTTTTTTAGAAAGAGAATTTGAATATTTTAATTTTCATTCAGATACAGCTAAAACTAAGTTATATTAATTATAATAATAGATTAAAAAGTCTTTGAATCTTTTTTAAAGATATTTTATGTAAAGAAGATGTATTTTTATTTCTATTTGTATGAAAAGTAAAAATGATTTTACAGAAATTGTTTCCAATAAAATCGGTCACGAAAGCGCGAGTGCTTGTAAATCTTGGCGATTCCGTTACGACCGATCATATTAGCCCGGCAGGTAGTATCGCACGTAATTCGCCAGCGGCGAGATATCTAGCCAGTCGTGGGTGAGTTTGATGAATAAAGACATGCGAGATGGCAGACGAGAACTGGCTGAATTTTTCACAATAATGATCTTCATTTTCAGCTTGACGCCAAAAGATTTCAATTCTTATGGCTCACGTAGAGGAAACGACGCTGTGATGGCGCGAGGCACGTTTGCTAACATTCGTCTCGTAAATAAATTCATCGGTAAAGCAGGACCACGAACTATCTACATTCCAACTAATGAAGAGGTACATATACATCAATTTTTTCACTTTGTATATTGATTTCGCTATGTGTAACTTCTTAAATTTATAGCGCGATTCTGTAACTCTTAAGCATTTTTCCCATATATTATACCTGCGCAATGACGCTATAACGTAACGATAACGACACTGTCGTTAAGAGTTATAGAATCACGCTGTTAGCACAATATCCGTTTTATTGATCCACTTCGTCATAGATTCGTATGCATACGTTTTATATTTTTTTATATTATTTAAATATATGAAATAACCTATAAACTTTTTGAAAGATTGCTATCTGTAGTAGGAGGTATTTTTAAAATATATGTTAATAGAAAAGATATTAATAACAATTAATCGAATGTTATTTAGATGGATGTATTTGATGCGGCCGAAAAATACGCGAAAGATGGAACACCTCTCATTGCTCTGGTTGGCAAGGAATACGGATCTGGATCTTCCAGAGATTGGGCCGCTAAGGGACCGTATCTGCTCGGTATTCGAGCCGTTATAGCAGAATCGTATGAAAGAATACACAGGCAAATATTCTTCATATTATCATTTATTTTCAATGACATACAGTATTAAATTGTAAGATACATTTTTTTTAAGAAAAGAAATTTGAAAATAAATCCATTTAAAGTACATGATTTTAAATAAAAAGAATTATGAATTTTTATGGTACTTTTTTAAATAAAAAAAATGTAATTTACAATTGGATTGATTTATTTAAAATGCACTTTTATATCATATAAAATTGATTTATTTGCAGGTCGAATCTTGTAGGTATGGGCATTGTTCCATTGCAATATCTTCCTGGAGAAAACGCAGAATCTTTAGGATTAACAGGTTACGAACAATACGACATCGCGATCCCTGTGAATTGTCAACCCGGAGAAAAAATCATTGTGAATACCGATAACGGCAAGAAATTCGAAGTTGTTGCACGGTTTGATACAGAAGTCGATTTAACCTACTTCAAACACGGTGGTATTCTTAATTACATGATTCGAACGATACTTTGATGAATCTAAAAAGAGAAATATATAAATAATCCTCTTAGAAGGTTACTTAATGAGATACTTAATATTGGTTTTGGGATATAAAATGTATCTCTTTTAAATAAGATTAAGTTTCAAATACATGGAAGAAATATAAAATAAGAATACATTTTGCGCTATAATAAATGCCTATTACTTATTTTATTCAAAAAGGATGAACGTGGCATTTTGTAATATTCGTGTAGAGCACATCATTGATTAATATATATATTTCATAATATCTCAAATTTTGATTATATCAATCTCTTTGCATTGCAATAATTTTACAACATAGTCGGAGATAATTTAAAATCAAAGATAGCGCAAACTTTGATTTAACAGACTCTGCTGCTATTGAAAAGATTTTTTTTATTTATAATCGTATTATCACACACACGCGCACACACACTATATTTATATTCGCGCGCGCGCGCGCGCGTGTGGTGTGTGTGTGTGTGTGTGTGTGTGTGTGTGTGTGTGTGTGTGTGTGTGTGTGTGTGTGTGTGTGTGTGTGTGTAAGATAATATGATTATAAACTAGTATATATTGTATACGCGCGTGCGTGTATGCGTGGTGTCGCGTGCGCGTGCGTGTTCGTGCGCACGCGTATTATATATGTATACGTATCTTGGGGAAAAACATCTTCGCTTTTACGTACATCGCAATAATAATAAGTTATTGCAATATTGTTGCAATACAATTAACTTTATTATTAATAATAATATTTCATGTTAAATCATTCTTAATTATACGTCAATATTTCAAAGTATTTAAAAAACAAATTTTATGAACACATCATTTAGCTGGACTATGAAATAATAACATATAATTACGTATGCATGCGCGGTATATACATATATAATTGCAGTTTGTTTTCTTACGATTTATATTAAAAATATCACTCTTTTTATAAAATGCAGTTTTCTACAAAGTTCCCACTATTCAATTCCTAGCATTTAATTTCTTCCATATTTTTTATGCTTTTCTGGATTACAAGTAATATTTATTAGAAGAGGAAGGTAAAAAACAAACTTTAAATCTATATGGAAGAAGAAGAGATATCTTCTATATAAAAAAAGAAAGAAGAAGAAGTTGTGACGCGGTCACCTCGCTCGACGCTCAGATCGGCTCGTCGGTGTCCGGGTTCGAGAGGAGGGGAGACTCAAGTGTACGCGAACACAAGTGGCGGCGAAAAGATCGCTTATTGGTGGAAAGGTAGATATAGAGTAGTGCAGAGCTGGATGATGTCGCAGTGTCGCTGGTAGTATAGGCAACAGATATCTTAATATGGCCGGCGTGAACAGTGTCGTCGTTCGTGCCTCCTGTGTGCGTATAGTCACCAGGCTAATAGGAGGAGAGGGTAATTATTCAACTCACTGGCGTTAAGAAAACTGAATAACACTTTATTGTCTTGAGGTGTCGTGCGATATTACAATATATGTAACGGCGGGTGCGAGATGTCTTGCCCGAGAGCTGTACCAAGACTCTCTGTCTTCGAAACCAAAAAGGGGACGAAATCGCGCCAAAGCGTTCGTAAATTCGCTCTCTCTACGCCATAACGTACACACTTATATAGAGAGGGATCGCTAACAGAAAAAGGACGCTGAGCCTACATACTCCCCCCCGACTGACAATGTTACATAGTATAAAGGAAACTGATATATATATATTGTATGTAGCTAATATTAGTCACTTAGAATGATATTTAACTTAGATTAATGTTAATGTCACTTACTGTCTAGGCTAAAACGAACGTTTTTTTTGCAAGGGTAGGTTTTTAACTCGGTATGTGGTGATTGTGTATGAGTTGGCGGGTCTGTTTGTGACTTTGACGCTTGTTGGTCGGCTACATCATTAACGGGCGAGTCTGTGTCATCGAGCGCGAAGTACGCTGGCTTTAGTCTCTCTACTGATATATTGTTTGTCTTTCCTTTGATGTCTAAAGCGTATACTCGCTCTGAAACTCGCTGTACGACTCTATAAGGACCGGAGTATGTTCTAATGGCCGTTTGACCTCATTCCGAACAAAAACATGTGTGCATGAAGCCAAATCCTTAAAGTAGAAAACGCGTTTTTTGTACTTGTGTGTAATAGGCACTGGTTTACAGTCTCGCATGAATGTGCGGAAATCTTCTACGAATATTTGAGGATTCGGAAAAATCGCCTTCTGTTACAAATTCTCCGGGGATTCGCAATGTTGTTCCGTATAAAAATTCGGCTGGAGAGGCACCTGTGTCCAGTCTAATTTGAGTACGCAATCCGAGTAGGACCGTAGATAGTACGCCAATCCAATTCCGAGATCCGCGACACATGATTGCAGTTTTAAGGGTGCGATGCCACCGCTCAATCATTCCGTTGGCCGCGGGGTGGTACGCTGTTGTGCGAATTCTATTGCAACCGATCAATTGGAGGAGGGCTTTGAAAATTTGACTCTCAAATTGGCTACCCTGATCGGTAGTTAAAATCTTGGGGACGCCGTAGCGTGCTATCCAGTGATCGTAAAATGCACGGGTTACAGTCTGCGGGTAAAAGTTTAACGTGCCGAGATATTTTCGATTGTTGGCAGTCGGTGCAGTTTTTGGCCCAATTAGCAATGTCGCGATGCATGTGTGGCCAAACGTATCTTTGACGGATAGTTCGATCTGTGACTTTAGCACTAGGATGGGCAGATGCATGAAACATGTCGAATACTTTTTTGCGCAACGAAACCGGTATATAGGGTCTGAACGATTCGCCTGACATTTCGCAAAATATGTGTGCGTTATCCGAGCCGAATATAAGTTTTTTAAATTTTAATGACGTAGTTGTCGACGTAAGCAGGCGCGGTAGTTCCGGATCGTTCTTCTGGAGTTCCGCCAGTTCGAGTAATTCGATTTCACACGGTAAACGCAGCACTTGAATTCGTGACAAGCTGTCCGCTACTATATTTTCCTGGCCTGTAATGTGCGTAATGTCCGTAGTAAATTGCGAAATGAATGATAACTGGCGAAGCTGTCTTGGAGATGCTTTTTCCGATCGTTGATTAAATGCGTGCACGAGGGGTTTATGATCCGTCAGGATTTTGAATTGTCGCCCTTCGAGGAAGTGACGGAAATGCTTAATGGCTTCGTAGATTGCGGTTAGTTCGCGGTCATAAGCACTATAATTTTTTTGAGCGGGCGTAAATTTTCGTGAAAAGAATGCTAGCGGTTTCCAACAATTTGAAAAACGCTGTTCAAGAGCTGCTCCCATTGCAAAATCGGAAGTATCGGCTACCAAATGCGTTTCGGCGCTAGGCGAAGGATGCGCCAGCAACGCGGCGTTAGATAAACTATCCTTGCATTTCACGAATGCGGTTTCCGCTTCGATGGTCCACCGAATAGCACGTTTATCATTTTTGTGCGAGCCTTCCAGGAATGTGTGCAGAAGTGCTTGAATACTCGCTGCGTTGCGCAGGTAACTGCGATAAAAGTTGAGAATGCCGAGGAAATGGCGCAAGTCTGCGATTGATTGTGGTTTAGGGAACCTCTGTATTGCGCTGACCTTCTCTGTCATAGGCTTGCAACCGGACTTATTAATGTGATGTCCCAAGAAAACTAATTCCTCAACGCCGATAACGCACTTGCTCAAGTTTAAAGATAGGCCATATTCCTTGAGTCTGGTAAGGACTATGCGTAGATGATGTTTGTGTTCATCCACGGTCGTGGACGCGATTAAAATATCGTCAATGTATGAAAATGCGAAATCGAGATCTTTTAGTGCTTGGTGCAAGTAACGCTGAAACGTCTGTGCGGCGTTACGGAGTCCGAAAGTCATCACAGTAAATTCGTATAACCCGAACGGGGTGATCACCGCGGTTTTTGATATATCCTCTTCCGCGATGAGTACTTGGTTGTATGCTTTGAATAAATCTAACGAAGAAAAAATGTTTTTTTTTATGTAAGTTTGCTGAAAAGTCATGCAAATGCGGTATGGGATATTTATCCGGGACTGTCATTGCGTTGAGACGACGGTAATCCTTACAGATCCTCCATTCGCCCGTTTTCTTCGGGACCATATGAATAGGGCTGGCCCATGCTAGAGGGTCTGCACAGACCGAGTTGGACCATGCGTCCGAATTCCGCTTTGGCTGCTTTTAATTTATCCGGCGGTAATCTTCGTGGGCGTTCAGCGACCGGGGGACCAGAAGTAACAATGTGATGATTCACCGCACGCGGCGAAAATGCGCGATTTTGTGCAATTCCCGTGACTTCAGGGAATTCCGCAAAAATGTGCGCAAATTTAGTTGAACGGTCAATGATGGAAATTTTTAACGCGGGTGTCGCTATAACCTTCCCTCTGACGGACAGAGTAGTATACTGATCGGTCAGTGTGCCTTCGTGCAAATTAACTGTTAGGCGATAATGTTTTAATAAATCGGCGCCTATTATGGCGAAAGGTATATTCGCGACGCAAAAGTTCCACGTAATGGGTCTGCGAAGACCTAGATTAAGTGTTAGACATAGTTCACCGTAAGTATCGATGCGCGAGTTATTTGCGGAGTACAATTTTAAGGCGGCTGGAGTTCTCTTACTCGTGTAAGACATCGGATACATCGAAATTTCTGCGCCTGTATCCACAAGGAATTTTTTACCAGTGGTTCTGTCAAAAACGTGGAGACGATTCTCAGTGTTAATGCCTCCGCCGACCGTCTCTAATCGGGGAGGTTTTTTTAGTTTTCCTGCTTGCTGTTATTCCAAGAGCATGGTGACTGGCACCGGCATGCCTTGTCACCGAATTTGCGATGATAAAAGCACTTTTTACCTGTGCTGTTAGGTCTATTACGTTTCTTTGCATTACGATACGACGGACCGGGCGACTTGAAACGTGCGCGGGATTCCCTTTCGCGCAGTAGTGCATTCATGCCGTGAACTAATTGTTTTAAAACCGATATCTCGGATGCATCGTTGGCGCCGCCAACGGAGGACGATTGAGGGGTGCGGCGGGCCGATGTATCTCCTGGTCCCGAACTCGTCATCGCGGCTAACGAGTTATTCATTGTCATTGAATCCGCGATCTTGTCGGCTATCGTCGCGAACTTGCCGAGGTCAGGCTCATCGATCGTTGCTAAAATTATACGGTAGTTTTCCGGCAGCTGTTCCATGAACAACGTTTTAAGGATGCTATCGGTAACTTGGTCTCCAGCCAAATTTTTAAGTTCTAATAAAAAATGAGACGGTTTCTTATCGCCGAGAACCTGTCCTTTTAGTAATTGTCGCAGTTTAGCGCTCTGGGACACCGAGAAAATGTTCAACACACGTTCTTTTAAAGCGTCATATTTATTGTTCGATGGTGGGTTCATGATTAAATCTTTGATGTGCAGAAGAATCGCAGTGTCAGCGTTTGCTAATATAATATGGAATTTTGTGGTATCATCTACGATTCGCGCTACTTGAAAAGAGGCTTCCACTGTGGCAAACCAAATCTCTGGATCATTAGCCCAGAAAGGCGGAATTTTTGGTACTCTGTATGAGTTTACTTGATTCGCTTCTTCCGCCATCGTAGATACTAAACGCAGGGTTGCCAGCCAAAAACACGGTGGATATTCACGAAAATGCGCAGGCTCGATCGACGACGTATGCGCGCGAAACAGACAAAGGAAATTTACAGGCGCCGGCGTCGTACAAATGATTAACGGTCGGAGGAGTAACTAAGACAAAATACAATAAAATTAAGATTAAAATCGCCTCACGAGTGTCACTAAGCCAATCTGCAATTACCGCCGTTGATCTGCGATGTTTCAGGAATGCGCTCGTCCTGACGGATGTGAGGGTTCTCCTTAGCTTTGTTGATTGCGTCGAAACTGCGGATTTTCGATGACGGGGTGTCATTAGGTCCTGCCGATCTGGCTCTTCCCTTCACGTAGTGGCAGGCGATGTCTCCGGAAATAACAAATGGCGGGCCGAAATCCGGCCACGTTCCACGTGCGGCCGTCTGTATTTTCACAACTGGCACTTATCGTGGATGAGTGCGTTCTCGCGGCTTTGTAGACCCGCAGCACGACACAAAGCAATGATCGACAGAAGCGTTATACGACGGATTATGACGCAAGTGCTGTTCTACGCGGTACTCGCGGCGCACTAATTCCATTTGCGTCAAGTCACTCAGGCACTGCTCTTCCGTTGCCTCAAAAAAAAATTTCCGGCCTTTAGCTGCTGTCAATGCGAGAATTGTTCGCTTTTTTTGTTGTGTCGGGTCTCGGTAATCACGTCGGGGTCACCACTTTTATAGGCAGCAGATATCTTAATATGGCCGGCGTGAACAGTGTCGTTCGTGCTTCCTGTGTGCGTATAGTCACCAGGCTAATAGGAGGAGAGGATAATTACTCAACTCACTGGCGTTAAGAAAACTGAATAACACTTTATTGTCTTGAGGTGTCGTGCGATATTACAATATATGTAACGGCGGGTGCGAGATGTCTTGCCCGAGAGCTGTACCAAGACTCTCTGTCTTCGAAACCAAAAAGGGGACGAAATCGCGCCAAAGTGTTCGTAAATTCGCTCTCTCTACGCCATAACGTACACAACTTATATAGAGAGGGATCGCTAACAGAAAAAGGACGCTGAGCCTACAGTAGCAAAGCGGAGACGCAACCGGTTGGCGTAAGTGTCCACAATAAGTATTTAATCTTTAAGCCGTAAGAAATTGACTAATCAGTATGACTAGTCGAGTATTCTTTTCATATTCGATTATAATTGGTCAATTTCTTACGACTTAAAGATTAAATACTTATTGTGGACCGACACTAAGGCGATGAGATGCGCAGGACGGGTGAGGCGTGCGGTCGACAACGGTCTATTTACACGGCGCGGTTACCACTAGGGATCTTAGGATTACTGACTTATAACTAGCGGCCTTAATCTCTATTGCATGCACTTACGAGCTAATGTCAGGCGGGACGGTTAGGTATTGCGGGCAGGGTCGAGTGCCACGTCGAACCCTGCCTTCGCAACGGAAACCGGCGAAACCCAGTGGAGCTGAGCGAAACCTCAGCCCGTGGAGCGGTGACAGGAGTCGGCGAAACCCGACAGAGCTGAATGAAACCTCAGCCCGTGGAGCGGTGACAGGAGTCGGCGAAACCCGACAGAGCTGAGTGAAACCTCAGTCCGTGGAGCGGTGATAGGAGTCGGCGAAACCCGACAGAGCTGAATGAAACCTCAGCCCGGGTAGGTAGAGAAAGCCGGTGAAACCCGGCAGAGCCAAGTGAAACCTTGGCCCCGAGAGGTAGTAGGTACTGGTTAGGTCGGTATCGGGAGTCGGATCGCAGGATAGGATCTGGTCTCGATGTCTCGGCCGGCCGGCTTATATACCCGGCATTCCCCACTGCGCGCCGTCGGTCCGGTGGCGGGGAGTCGATATCGCGTGGGGGCACCGCGAGCGAGATAGCGTGAGCGAGACGGCGCATGCGCCCTACAGGCAAGCGAACGCGATAGCGCGAGTGGTGTACGTACAAGCGGGATGGGTAGTGCAGGATAGTGAGCCCAGTGTTTGTATATTTATGTATATGTATGTATATGTATATATGTATGTGTGCTCGTAACGGCCTTGCCGTTATATCACCCCCCCCCCTTTTAGGCCGTGTCGTTGGCGGCGATGTTGTTTTCGTGTGCTTGCCTCGGAACGCAGATAAGTCGGTGTTGCATTAGCGCAGTGAGGCCGGGTGCGCCTTCAGGTCCTGTACATGGACCTGTCGATGCCAGCGTCTGCGGGTGTCCCGTAGGTCGACGATGACAGTCGAGATGATCCTCCGGACTTCCAAGGGCCTCACGAATTTTGGGGCCAACTTGGCGTTGAACGCCTTAGCCTTGTCGGAAAGGACGTGATTTCTCTTCCATACCAAATCCCCGACTTTTGGCTTCCATTCCCGACGACGCAGGTTATAATGTCGTTCTTGACATTGGAAGGCCCGTGCCAAGTTCACCCTCACGAGGTCGTAGGCCTCTTGCAACCGTCGGTGCGTTGTCTCGGGGGTCGGCGTGTTTGCCAGGTGCCGTCGGTCCTCCGGATGAGGTCGAGCGAGCTCCCTGCCATGGTTGAGGTAGGCAGGAGTGTGTCTCGTGGCCTCGCTCCAGGCCGTGTTAAAAGCATATTGGAGCGGTGATGTGCTCATCCCATGTCTTCTGGCTCCGGCCCACGTATTGAGCGATCATGATCTTCAGTGTCCGGTTGGCCCGCTCGACCGGATTACACTGCGACGTGTATGGCGGCGCGGTGCGATGTTGGATGCCGAAGGCGGTCAGCAGCTTCCCTAGCTATTTGGACTTCAATTGCGTCCCATTGTCCGTTATTATCCGCTGTGGGCACCCATGTCGGTACACGATCTGATCGGTGAAGGCCCTGGAGACATTTGTTGCAGTGGCCTTCCGCAATGGCGTGACTTCGAGCCACTTCGTGAATCGGTCCTGCATCGTGAGGATCCACGTGTGTCCACGGTTGGAGCGGGGTAGTGGTCCGACCAGGTCGATGGCGACCTGCTGCTACGGCGCAGTGACCGGGGTTGTGTGAAGGGTCCCGGCGAGTCGCTGTTGTGACACCTTGTGGGCCATACAGGTTGCGCAGGTGCGGACGTATCGTGCGATTTCCCGGAGCATCCCCGGCCAGTAGTATTGCTGGGCGACGCGAGCCATAGTTTTGGCGGTCCCCAAGTGTCCGGATGCGGGGTCGTCGTGCCATCGTCTGAGCAGGGCAGCACGCTCGGGTGTTGGCACACATCGCTTCCATTGCTCGTCGGCGGGTATCTCCCGGAAGTCCAGGGCGTGGAGGATGTGCCGGTACAGGAGTCCATCCCGCATCAGTCAGGCCGGTCGGCGGGTCGGGTCTGGACTTCTCGGCTAATTCGATGATACCACGGGCAGGACGGCGTCTGTTGTGCCGTGGCGACCTCGGGTTGACGGAAGAGCGCATCGGCTACTAGATTTTGGGTGCCTCGACGGTATTCGATTTCAAAATCGTGCTGTTGTAATTCGAACAGCCAACGGGCCAATCGACCCGACGGGGCTTCCAGGCGTTGGAGCCACCGGAGGGACTGGTGATCGGTGAGCACGGTGAACCGATATTCCTCCAAGTAGTCCCGCATCCGGCGAATCCCCCAGACTACAGCGAGGCATTCCAGCTCAGTGGCGCTGTAGTTCCACTCGGCGGGGTTCAACGTGCGGCTGGCGTACGCAATGACCCGTTCTCCTTCGACCAGTCGTTGCGTTAGGACAACGCCTAACCCGTGCGTGCTGGCGTCGGTCTGCAGGGTGAACGGCAACTCGAAATTGGGACACGCGAGTACCGGAGCGGACGTTAGAGCGTCCTTGAGGCGTTGGAAGGCCTTGTTCTCGATGACGGTCCAGGTCCAGCGGGCGTTTTTGCGGGTCAGGCGTGTGAGGGGTGCGGTCACGGCGGAGAAGTCCGCGATGAAGCGTCGATACCACAACGCCATGCCCAGGAACTGACGAACTTGCCGGAGGTTGGTGGGCGGTGGCCAATTGACGATGGCGCTCACCTTGGCCGGGTCAGTGCGGATTCCGTGGCGGTCAACAAGGTGACCCAAGTAGCGGAGGCTGTCCTGGCAGAAGTGGCACTTGTCGGCGTTGAGTCGGAGTTTGGCGGCTCGCAGGCGCCGAAAAACCTCGGCCAGGTGTTCTAGGTGTTTCTCAAAAGTTGGACTGGCCACGATGATGTTGTCCAGATACACGAGGACGTTGGGCTCGAGCTCTGGCCCCAGGATAGAGTCCAGGAGGCGTTGGAACGTGGCGGGAGCCGAATGTAGTCCGAACGGCATGGTTCGGAACTGCATGAGTCCCCTCCCCGGCACGGTGAACGCGGTGACTGGTCGGCTTTCGGGTGCCAGCGGGACTTGCCAATACCCGTTTTTAAGATCCAACGTGGTAAGATATTTGGCACCGCGCAACTTATCGAGAGTAGCCGCAATATGTGGTAAGGGATAGGCGTCCTTTTGCGTGACGTCGTTCAGTTTCCGGAAGTCGATGCAGAAATGATACGTGCCGTCCTTCTTTCTGACGAGCACCACCGGGGAGCTCCAGGCGCTTTGAGACGGTTCGATTACGCCGGCTTCTTCCATCTTGCGCACTTCCTGGTCTATCATGGCCTGCATGGCTGGATTACGCGGTCGGTACCGTTGTTTAATTGGTTGGTCGGTCATTAAGCGGATACGATGCTCGATACGGTCGGTCGGGCCGCGTATTGTCTCAAAGGCAGCTAGCTCTCGGTGTAGAAATCTCGTAGCTGTAGAATTCTCGTAGCTGCTGGTCTTCGTCCGTGGTGCGTGGCGTTAGCCCGGCCGAAATCTCCCCTACCACAGGTTGGTCGCGGGTCTTGGTGATCGGGGGTGCGGGGAGGGCGACCCCGAGTTTAGTCCAAAGATCAATGCCGATGAGGATCGGCCCGCTGAGGTTCGGCATGACTTGGAACGTGTGGGTCACGGTACGGTCGGTAATGGTGATCGGCAAGTCCACCGTGTGGGTGATGGGGACCGTGGTGCCGTCGGCCAAGTTGATCTGTTGGGTTACCCCCCGAGGGGGGTAGTCGCAGTACCGGGCTCGCTTGGCCGTGGCGGGACTCACGAACGAGACCTCGGAGCCGGAGTCGAGCAGGGCCCACAGATGCCGACCGAGTAGCTGGATCTTCAGATGCGGCCTAGGCGTGAACTTTATGGCGTTCTGTCGGGACGGGCGGCGGCCGCTGGTTCCCCGGCCCGTGTGCCGTTTCCCGACGGTGGGTAGTCTCGAGTGAATACGCCGTCCTTGCCACAGCGAGAGCAAAACTTGCGTGGTGGCTTCTTACAGTCGAGGCGTGTGGCCTCGCTGCTTGCATCGCCAACAGCACTCCTCTCTGCTGTAGGCGGCGGCCGCGACCAGCGGGCTCCGGGTCGGAGGCTGTTCTTCCTTTTGTCGACGGAGTATCCTTTCGTGTTCGGCTGCCCTGGCGCTTAACTCCGCGATGCTGGTAGCTTCTGTCGATCGGATGTATAACTGGTAACTGGAGTTTAAATTGTTGTATAGCCGGCGGACTTTCTCTTGTGGCGAATAGTCCCCAGCGCGCCTCATCATGGTCAGCAGGTCCGTGGCGTACTGGTCAAAGGATTCCCCTGGTTTTTGCCTTCGGGCCTGAACATCCTGCCGTAGCTGGTCTTGGTAGTCGGGTGGGAGGTATTTCAATCGGAAGGCGGTGCAGAAAGCGTCCCAGGTGGTCCAGTCCTCGTTGCGATACCACAACAATGAATTTCCGCGTAGCATCTCTGGTAGCCCTAGCAGGAACAATTCGTCGGCGTAGCGGTAGGATCGCCTTAGCTCCTCTAGACGTTCGAGGAATGCGAACGGGTTTTTGCCATCGAAGCAGAGGCCCCACTTTCGGATTCGATCTAGGATTGCGGTGGGGTCGAGTGGCATTGGCTCGACCCGGGCAGGGGCCGGCTCGGGCGGTTCCGGCGTCGCTTTTTCCTCGGTTGGCATGTCGGCGGTGTCTTGTTCGACGAACAGCTCCGGGTTTTGGATTACGAATTGGCGTAATCGATGTCGTAACATGTCGGTACTACCGATATTGTCGAGGCCGTGCGTGGCTAGTTGAGTAGCGAGCTGAACCTTCGAAAGACCGTATATCCAAGAGATTTTCATCGGAGTGCGCACGCAAGCCGGAGTCTCTACTGGGCATGTCCCTGTTCGGGTGCCATGTGACGCGGTCACCTCGCTCGACGCTCGGATCGGCTCGTCGGTGTCCGGGTTCGAAAGGAGGGGAGACTCAAGCGTACGCGAACACAAGTGGCAGCGAAAAGATCGCTTATTGGTGGAAAGGTAAATATAGAGTAGTGCAGAGCCGGATGATGTCGCAGTGTCGCTGGTAGCAAAGCGGAGACGCAACCGGTTGGCGTAAGGCGATGAGATGCGCAGGACACGTGCGGTCGACAACGGTCTATTTACACGGCGCGGTTACCACTAGGGATTACTTCTTAGGATTACTGACTTATAACTAGCGGCCTTAATCTCTATCATGCACTTACGAGCTAATGTCAGGCGGGACGGTTAGGTATTGTGGGCAGGGTCGAGTGCCACGTCGAGCCCTGCCTTCGCAACGGAAACCGGCGAAACCCGGTGGAGTTGAGCGAAACCTCAGCCCGAGGAGCGGTGACAGGAGTCGGCGAAACCCGACAGAGCTGAGTGAAACCTCAGCCCGTGGAGCGGTGACAGGAGTCGGCGAAACCCGACAGAGCTGAGTAAAACTTCAGCCCGTGGAGCGGTGACAGGAGTCGGCGAAACCCGACAGAGCTGAGTGAAACCTCAGTCCGTGGAGCGGTGACAGGAGTCGGCGAAACCCGACAGAGCTGAGTAAAACCTCAGTCCGTGGAGCGGTGACAGGAGTCAGCGAAACCCGACAGAGCTGAGTGAAACCTCAGCCCGTGGAGCGGTGACAGGAGTTGGCGAAACCCGACAGAGCTGAGTGAAACCTCAGCCCGTAGGTAGAGAAAGCCGGTGAAACCCGGCAGAGCCAAGTGAAACCTTGGCCCCGAGAGGTAGTAGATACTGGTTAGGTCGGTATCGGGAGTCGGATCGCAGGATAGGATCTGGTCTCGATGTCTCGGTCGGCCGGCTTATATACCCGGCCGGCATTCCCCACTGCGCGCCGTCGGTCCGGTGGCGGGGAGTCGATATCGCGTGGAGGCATCGCGAGCGAGATAGCGTAAGCGAGACGGCGCGTGCGCCCTACAGGCAAGCAAATGCAATAGCGTGGTGTACGTGCAAGCGGGATGGGTAGTGCAGGATAGTGAGCCCAGTGTTTATATATATTATGTATATGTATATGTATGTATATGTATATATGTATGTGTGCTCGTAACGGCCCTGCCGTTACAAAGTAATATTTATAATTAAACGTCTAGGCTAGTCTTTTATTTCAAAACCTTAAATAATGTTTTAAGATGCTACATTATTTAATGATCATATTATTATATATTTCTATATTTCTAAAGCTGTACTTAAAATATTTTTATACTTTAAAAATTTTTATTATAGGACTGGACTATGAATATCGGCTTTAACGTAAGATATTTAATTGTTCGTCTACAAGTACTCAGCATCAGAGTCAGAATTATTTATCTATAACTGCTCAGCATATGAGTTAGAATTATTCATATATAACTATTAGCATCAGAATTAGAGAGTCAAACATTTTTACCTTAGCAAATTTTTGTTTATAACAATAAAACAAAAGGGGTCAATGTACATAGTATATATTTGGTACGCAAGTATATATTATATATTATATATTAAAATATATATATCGATATATAATATAAAATATCTCATGATGACAAAAATCCGAATATTTGTATTATTATTAGCATTTTTGAATTATTATTAGCAGGTAAAAATTTAGTATTGAGGACTGATTTGTCAGTTAAATACAAAAAGTATGTCGCGTTGGTTGAATAATGTTGAATGGGTCTATGAGATTTCTAAAAATAAATTACATCCCAAAATTTACAAAAAGATAGTCGAGACATAGTTTTTATACCATAAGCCATAAATAATCATTCATCACTTGGAGTCAATACCGTACAAATAAACAAGTATTTGCCATAATAAAATTAATAAGTTCATCATGCTATCTAATTGCTTCATAAAGCAATTAGAATAATAAAAAATTGGAAAAGAAATTGAAAAGAAAATCAAGTAGATCTTCAATCAGAAGAATAAGGGTTCAAAAGAAAAAAGGAATAAAATAATGTGTTTATATATGATCGATATACAGGGTCTCCCAGAGCTATGGAGACTATTTTCGTGTGTAGATAGAGCGGTCTAAACTGAGTTGAAAAGTCCTCTACCATTTTGCAATTTTCGCAATAGTTAACGAGTTATTAATTCTTAAAAATTAATTTTAGCCTACCGTATTTGCCCACCGGCAAATGCAAGCGCGCGGTAAGATATTCTCGCCCGGCGATCATTGTTGTTAAGCGTGTGAAGAATTGTTTTCTTCAAGCAGCTCGTGCGTAGCTATTGCCGCTGAAATTTTTGATATCTTAGATAAATATGAAATCAATAGTAAACTACGGGATTTTAAATTATTTTCAGATTTACTTTTATTTTCTGTTATAATCTTGTTTCGTAAAAAAATTTCAAACATGAATTATTAAAGTTGAAAATAAAACAGAAAATATATAAAAGACTATTGATAACACATTATATAAAAGACTATTGATAACACAGTCCATTCATTAGTTTCCAAATTCACTTTATTTAAGTTGAAAGTTAAATTCAAACTGAGAAAAATTTCATAAAACGTTTAAACGTTATAGTTGAGTATACAGTTACATAAGTACAAATATAAACATAACACACTTTTACGAAATCTTTTTGTTGAAACCTGATTTGTGGCGAGAAATTTTTTACTTTCTTCAATCTACATCTCATCTGAATGTATAATCTTGTAAAATCACATATCTATATCTATATCTCGCTAAGATGTATTAATAAATTATATTTACCGCAATATTCAAAAATTTTTAGAAAGATTTTACTAATGTATTCAAACGCCGAGTACTTGTTATCTTTCTGGCAAGCTAGTAATATATATAAAAAGATAAATAATAAGTATTTTGTAGGGAGCAAATTGTTCAATTAAATTGAATATTAGAAGCATAAGATAATTATTTTAAAATTCTTAGTTATATAATTGATCGATTTTTATATTAATTTAATATTTTTTGGAATATATCTTTATATATAATTTATTATAAAGATATTAATGATAAAATATATATCACATTTCTGCAACATCACAGTGCCTCTGTGCATCTTCAGGTTTCTTCCATTCAACATTATTTCGTGTATCTACAATAAAAGTTTATTTCCTCACAACGTTTTGTTTGTTACATTCTGACAATTGCAATTATGTAATATTTTACCTGGTGTTCTGTGTTTTAAGTACAAAATATGAAGAACAAAATACATGAACGCTGAAAGTGCTGCAAGCACTGAAAATATTTGTAAGGTTTTTGCACCACCAACTTTCTTGTACAAGACGCCTCCGATCAAACTACCGACCGCGAAACCTAAAGATATTACAATAAAATATTTCATAACAATGAACTTTGATTGATCAAACTAAAAAAAAAGAGTTACTTATGTAAATTCTTTTTGTTATAAAATGATACTTATACATATATATATTCTACTAAACTAGGAAAAGAAGTTTACCGAATCCGTCATCCATCCCTGCTACAATTCCTTGTACAGTAGCTGATGCACCAGGTGGTGATACTACACTTGCGTATGCTACTATTGTTGTATAACAAAGCGCATATGTTGGTCCCTGCATGAAGAATTCCACTGGAAGTACCCACCATGGTGTTGGTGCAAGAGATATTAATCCTAATCGTAGTGCATAACATACGAAACAAAATGTAAAGGTATAGCCATATCCAAATTTTTTCAATATTTTGCCTAAAGAGAGAGAAAAAAAGAAAGGATAAAATTTAATACTATATTAGTCAAAACAATATATTTAATTATGTAAACGATTTTAACAAACGTATAACAAACGTATAACAAACTAGCAAAAAAATAATTTACCAGAGAAAGAGAAGAATATTATCTCGCCACCGAGAGTTTCCGCGGCTACGATTAGACCTTCTATTAATTTAATTTCACCCATATGACCGGTCGCCATAGCAAGATCTTCTAAATACCTAGTAATACTAATAATATTAATAATAGTAAATAAACTACACTAAATAATTAGATTTAATCACATTTCTAAGTTCTATGAAACAACAAACGAAGATATATATTGAGATAGATATAAAAATTTACCAGAACAAAAAGTAAATTATAAAACTATCAAGGATACCCGCGAGCGTAGCAAAACATAAAAATATAATGATAGGTTTCAATTTCAAAAGAGTGCATACATCTTTTAGTATGCTTGTCGATCCTAACATAGGTGGCAGCTATAAAGAAGATACAGAATGAAAGATGAAAATATTTAAAAATAATATATTATTGTTTATTTTTCTTTCTTTCTTTTTAATCCATAATATAATTACCTCCAACTTTCTGCAACAGATTAAATCGATACAAGTAAATGCAAGCACAAGAAGAAATGCTGGCGTATAAGTTTTATAAATTTCTCCGTGCGACCATAAGTCCACTGTGTAACCAGCTAAAAATGCTGCTACACCGAAACCGATTGTACCCCATACTCGCTGTTTACCGTATTCCATTTGTTTACCTTCTCCTAAAAAGGTGATCAATTTCTTTATTAAAAAGAGCGTATCTTTTCTAATATAATAAATCAATATCTAATATAATAAATATTAAGCTATCTATATTGTAAAAATTTAAACCATGTATGTGTGTGTGTGTGTGTGTGTGTGTGTGGTGAGCACGCGCGCGCGCGTGTGTGTTGTGTATATATATATATATATATATATATATATATATATATACAAACCATTTACCTAATACATCAAAGCAAATTGCATCACTTATGCAATTGGAAACATTAAAGCCGATATTACCAAGAGACATTAAGAGAACAAATCCCCAGAAAGTAATGGATGTATATAAACAATGATCATCTTCAAAATTATCACATGTAACGTTACACTTATAATTCTTTGTTATATTTCTTTGACACTGTGATGTTTCATTAATATTTAATAAGCATGAAGTATTCGGTGAAATGATTGCTTCCTTTTCAATTGGATAAAAAGTTAATTTTGTAGAAAAATTTGCATCTTTACAAATCCAATGACACATAGCAACTTTCGTGCCATCACATAATGCAATTGTTGAAATGTGCTTAAATAAAAAAATTAATAATTTTAAAATTAATAATTTTAAAAATATATATTTTTGCTGAAAACATTAATACACAGATATCATTAAAAATTTAATGTTAGAAATTATTAAAATCCAAAAAATTGAATTATATATAAAATACTTTTTAGATATATGTGTACATGTAAAAATAAATACTCAAATTTTCATAGAAATCAATTTTTAATTGAGCATTACAGAAATTTTATTATCTGGAAAATGTGCGATTGTAGGAAAATAATAACTTACATGGTTCATATTACAAGGTAATAAAGTCATGCAGGAAACATTTTGAAACTGATGATCTGGTAAAAGTGGACCAGGCAGAGCTGGTAAAAAGTACATAAAAATGTAACAACCGCTTGTTACAGCAAGTAATGCTATAAAGATCAGTTTTCTCCAGGTGTGAAAATAATCTACGACGAAACCGAATGTTGGTTTCGCGATCAGGAACAAAATCGGTAAAATTGCGGTGATACTACCCATAATTAATGGTGAAATACCAAGTTGCTTGCCATAAACTGGTAGAAACGGTAAAATTGGACCCATTGCTAAAATAAAAATACATTTATGTAATAATAATATATTATTATTCATAAAATTATTAACAACTTATTTTTAATGCTTTTGTACTTATAATATACATTTTTTAATAATATAATTAACTATATTTTTATAACAATGTATTAATATTATAATATATGTAGAATCCTAAATTTGTATTATATATATATATATTTTTTTTTTTCTATGTAATGCATTTTATAAAGACTACACTGTGCGTGTGCGTGCGAGCGCGTTTGACGTATTCTTTATAAAATGCGTTATATAAGAAAAAAAATGAGAATTTTAAATATTTTCTGTAAAAAATTTAAAATCAAATATTTATTTTTTGATTACTCACCTGCCATAAAAAAGAAATAATGTGCCTTTATAGGCAGTTGTGTATAATTAACTTTCATGATTTATATCAGAATATCAAAGTACTGATGAATTTAGTAAATCTTGTATCTCATTACTCTGGTGTTGTCTCGCGCTAAATTGGCGCTACAAACTGATAAAGTCAGACTGTAGGAGCGAAATTGTTTGAGAATAATAAATGTTACAGAACAATATTACAGAAGTTTCTATAAGTCTATTAAAAAACAATTATAATATAAACATAACTTATGTAAATATTATTATTAGGATTATAGTCTGCGCACAATGGAAAAAATATTAACAATAGGAATAAATATTAAATTTTAGAAATGAAAATTTAGAATAAAAGCTAAACGTAGCGCACAATGAATATAAATAAGTATAAAATATAGTTAATCTTATACTTACTTGTATTCATTGTGCGTTACGTTTAATTTTTATTCCAAATTTTCATTTTCAAAATTTAATATTTATTCCTGTTCCTAATATTTGCTCCATTGTGCGCAGAATTTAAATTCGATTCGCGATTCGCGGTATATCGATGTAAGTTTCAAATATCGTTTCTACAATTTTTAACGATTCCAAAATGGCGGCGCGCGATGCGCTATCATCTGTACGCTGCATGACATTGCATCAAAAATCGACGCGTGTTTTCGATAGACTCAAAGAAAGATAGTCCATCTTATCTCCTTCGCTGCGCATTTCAAAGTATCGTCGCTTAAACGCAATTTTATTCTTTCGAACAAGAGAAGCCGTCGATGAACTCACCATGTTCGAACTGTCAGCAACTCCCGTTTCGATGTCAATCTCGTACTCCGACTTTTATCCGCAGATTAGGTCTCTTAATCGTTCGATAGGCCACATGCTGTTAGCGGTACGGTTTCAATATCGAAGCAAAGCAGAAACACGTGTAGCTATACATATGTGTGTCGAATAGACGTGCCAGCTCCAGATGTGCAACTGGCACTTTCTACATCCACAAAACGAAATGCACATAATACATATCAATTTAATTTTCGGTGGAATGAGGGGCGAGGCACGGGAAGAGGCACGAGGAGAGAGTAGTAAGCGCGATTAAATGAGAAGATTGCGTATATAGTCGACACAAAACGACTTGACGCAACAAAAATGTCTTAGCGTTCGCCAGATGCATTCGCTAGAGCACTCTCTTTTCCCGTCATGTCTAATTACGCTAATGCGAGAATTATAATAATTTATAAAGATTTATAACAACTGTATTGATGCACAATTCGAATAGAATGAATTTTTAGTGGCACCACATCATACTGAAATGATTTTTTAAAAGAGATTTTAAAACTTAAACGAAATTATCAAATGCACTGACTGTCGAGCAAAATATTATTCCTTATTATTTCGATAAATGGCACATAAAATCTAATAAATTGTTCAACACGCATCATACTTCAAATACTTAAACGAGATTTATCGCGAAAAAGCTCGATAAGGTTGTGAATCTCTCGTTATTTACATTGACATTTCGAATTTCGTGATATCACTCATGAGATTATTAATGAAAGGAATTGTCACGAAAAATCAAATTATATAAATAAAATTTGTTCCAAATTACTCGAAGAATATAAAGATTATGGAAGATTTAGCGATATCATGACATTCTACCATTTACAGCATACTTAGATAAGAATGCGATAACAATTCAAAATTGCTTGAATTGAAATTATAGTAATATTTTATGAATTTAATTTGTACAATTTGTGACATAGATAGATTATCATGAAATAATTATAATACATTATTAATTATTTATCGCGGTAATATCGACAAAGTTAAATGTTTATAAAAGTTTACAATCCTTATTTACTTAAGCTTTTTTTTTGTTTATTAGATTATATTTGTTGTCAACACATATCGAGAAAATACTCTAAAGAAAGATAAACATTAATTATTATAATTAATTATACAATCTAAGAAGTATATTATATTTTTTATATTTAAATTTTAGTACAGAAGTTCTAGTATTTCTAGTATATGCTTTATTATCAGGTTTCTTATCTTAAGGCTTCTGATTAGTTATATTAAATCATGATATCATAAGCGAAAAAAGACATATTAAGATTTCTTGCGTGCCATTTGCAAATAAAGAGATATTTGGATAAAAGTACTTGAGATCGCTTTAAGATACTATTGGAAAATGGACGGAAACAGCAAGGAACGGCAAGAATTCTATTACAGCTCTTCATTGCAGCTCTTCAAAAAGAATGAATTAATAGGCATGACATATTGACAACAAAATTTTGTCTTGCGTGCCATTTTGTTATTATATGCTTAATTAGTGTGATTTATCTCGTATTTACCAAACTTGTAAAAATGAACAGAAACTAAAATTACTTTAGAATTTTATATGTAAGAGTATATTTTTCACTCCTTTCAATAGCTATCAAATGTGTTTTTCTATTTGAATAGAACTTCATTACCTTTTAGGACTATTTATTGACTGTCAAGAAGCGAAAGGATAGTTTCCATTCATTTTTACAAGTATTTTAAAGCGGTCAAGTGTTGTTTTATTCAAATTCATATTTTTTATTTGTAAATGGCACGCAAGAAATCTCAATATATATTTTCTCGTTTATAATGTCACGATTTAATATATAGCCGCGGTAACTAATCAGAAGCTTTACGATTCAAAATGTAGGATGATCAGGTTTTCTTAGAATTATATAAATTCCTGAAATAATAGTCTTTATTCTCAAAATTCGCCTACAAAATTCGTTACAGACTGCCGTTTTTCTTCATAACACGAAAAGTATTGTCTTACTACTGCTAGGAATGGAAGGAGAGAAAGGTCGATACACAATATGTATGTATACATCGCGGATCAAAAATAAGAATTCCCTTACAATTCGGCCTATTCTGACAGTATCATCCGTTCCGGTTATAATCTGATCATTTTATTTAGAACTAATCAACTTTGATAAATTCACAAATATACCGGGAATACAATAACGAAGCGCAATTATCAATTCAAATTAATAGTTAATTTAATTAATAGTTAAAAATTATTCTTTTAAGATAAGAAATAAAAGAATAGAGACATTATTTTTCACGATTAGAATAATACCACAATTAAATGATTATGAAACAACAGAGCTTGCTCGATTTCTACTGCCAGTCTATCAACAGGTTTTGTTAGCAGGATTCGCTTGATTTCTGCTGCCAATCTGCTGGTGAGTAATATCAACAGATTCTGTCACATTTATGGCAGCAATTCGCCGACAATATTACAAAATCTGTGTGAAATCTATTGCCTTTCTAGCATCAGAAATAGTTGACTCTGCATAAAATCTGTCTCTTCAGATTTGATTGTCGGGATTAAATATCAATCATTATTGAATTAAGCAATAGCTTAATCAACTTCGTCGTAACTTATCCTTCCAAAATTTAGAAAATTAATCCAAATTCCTAAAAATATTTAGAATATATAATATATAAACAAATTTTTTATACAGTCAAACTTTTTTTATTCTTGTTTATTTTGAATAAAATGGACATTGCTGATATAATAAATATATACATATTATTATATTTAAAGGTAAGAAGATATTTATATAATGTAAAGAAATATGTTACATGCATATATATTTATATATTGATTTATTTATATACAGAAAAACGTAAACAATTACAATAAAGTAAATCCGATTATTCGTTGTCTTACTCTGTAATTTTATAAACTTTAGGATAATAACAATCAAAAAAACAAATGAAAACACTGACTTGCACCAAGCGCATTTTATAAAACTAATATTTTCGCAAGCATATTTTTGTTTTAATAATGATCTAGGGAAATATATCTCATTAATAAACCATTAAAAAAAAATCGCCCGATTATTTTGGATGCAAACTGTACTTATTTTAACATTGGTATAAATATCGGAGCACTTGACTGGTTTAAAATTAAAGAATGTTTTTATAACAATTTGTCATACATATATTTATATAAGTGACGAGATAGGTTATATGATATATAGAGAAATGTTTTACACACACGCACGCACGCACACAATGAAAAATAATTAAACACTTTTAGATATGTGCATATTTAATCAATATTATATATTTATCCAAACAAGAAAATTAAAATATTTTTTAAACAAATTTCGAATCTTATTAATATTCTAAATATGTCCACTGTTTAAGTTGCAATATGATTATCACAGCTGTTGAAATTATGAACATGTTTAAAAAATATAATATATATCTTGCGTAACATAAGAAATAATTATAAGGTCTTCAAAAGAATATTAAACTCGAAAGAATATATTTTAATATATTCTTGATATATAATATAAATTTTTTTATTTGATGTTATTATTTTACATTAACATTATATAATACACCCACCATAATATATACAATACATTCATCCATATTTTTTATCAACAATGTAATAAAGAAACATTGAATTATTAATGATCAATGATCATTATAGAAATAATTTTAATTTTTCAATCGTGAGCTGAAAGATTGATAAAGCCCAATTAATGATGATATTGTACCAAGTGCTCCAATGTGCCATATTTTTAAACGACCTCCCCACAGTAATCCTGGTGGCAAGTAACTAATTGCATAAGTAATGTCCAATATAGCACATGTACATGCTAATAGTGCACTTCGTTGTTTCTTATTGATATCTTTGAATATGGTTCTATATTCAATAGAAAGAATGAATATATTAAATTTCTTCTCATTCGCTTTTTATGCAAATGTTGTTGAGAATATTTAAAATCAGAGAATATTTATATCATATTAACAAAGAGTAATAAGATAAAATTTTAAATATAATACTTACTGCATATTAGAATTGCTTCCTTCCAACTTTATTTTGTATTTTTGAAGTTTGTACAATACTCTTAACGATCTGAAAAAATAAGCAAAATAATAATTATATATTTGTATCTATTTTGAAATTTATATCCTTTTCTTTTATATTGTGCGTTCATTGATAATAGTTTAAAAATGAGTCAAAACATCTGAACATTTTTGTAATTTTTTATATTTTGGACAAATTTTATTGTAGTAAAGTTTAAACTTGCGCTTAATTTAATCATGATGTTTGACTCTTATTTGTCTCTTTTGTTTTATTTTTGGATATTTTTGAGAATTCTTTATTTAGTTATTAAATTTATACTTGTTTGTAATAAAATAATAAAATATTTTTTTAAGTGAAATATTATTTTAAACAGAATATCTTTCAAAAATTACAAAAATATTTAAAGAGATATACTTTTTTAAATATTTTTTGCAATACAAATGCAACATGCAATTTGCAGTATGCCTTTTCAAAAAAAAAATAACTAATATTTTCTTTACACCAACTGATTTATCTCATTATTCTATATACAAAAGCATTTCAGTATAGTTATAAAAAAAATTAATATTTATGAAATATTTTATATTTATAAAATATTCCAGAAAAAAAATATAAAATATTTCGTAGATTCAATTCAATATAGATTCTATTCAATTCAATATTTTTTTATTATAATATTTTTTATAATTTTATTATAATATTCTATATATAGATTAATTAGTTATATCTTGCAAAAAACATCTTTTTTTATTTTCATTAAAAAAAGATGTTTATATAAAAAAATATCATTATTAACGCCATTTACAAATAAATCAATATGTAATATGAATATGATGTAATTATATGACTTCCCCTTGAAACCCTATAAAATTTCTTTGACAAATTTGTTGTGTGATTTTTGAAACATTCCTCTGGAATATTTCTTGTATCTTGCATACATATAATATGTACATACATTTACATATATGTATATGTGTTTTAAAAAATATATATTTTTACTTACTGCAGTAAAGATAGATGTAAAGAAATTATCCAAAACCAAGTTGTAGCAAGATTCCATTTGTCAATATTGATTGATACAATATTATGTTGACCAGCCCAAGCAATGTGTTCTATGGGAGAATAAATGATGTCTATTATATTTTGTATCACTTGGGTCCATCTAATTAACCAGTCAGGTTCCTATTATTAGATTATATATGAAATTTAAATGGCTCTAGAAAAATAATGCAATACAATTTTATTTAAAATATTCTTCAGGTAAAAATTCCTATATAATATGTAATATAATGTTCCATACTCTATTCTAATTAATAAAAGTACCTGTTTTCCCCATCCATATGTCATTATATAATGAAATGTCGGAAGATCATCTAGCAAGCGCAACATTACTCTGCATTCACTCATTTGGCTTCCAAAAGTCTTGAGTTTTTTTTCAGTACTCTTTGATGATGTACATACGGTAAATAATTTTGCCATGTAAGAAAAAGTTTTTAACATCTTATCTCTACCAGAATATGTATCTAAATAATCACTCATAAGCAGAAGAGCCATCTCTGCCATTTTTTATCTTTATTCAAAAGCAGAAAAATTCAGATACTTGACAACTTGTGACGTCAACTATTTGATTTACTACAACAAAAATTTTAAAAAATTATACTATAATCTGTTATTTAAGGACTAATTATTATTAATATAAAAATAAAGTTTGATTGGATGCTTTTACTTTTCTGTATTAAAAAAATATTTAAAAACTAACTACATGTAAGAATACTAAAGCTCTTATTCCTATTACTCCTATTAAAAGAAATTATAAGAAATTATAATTATAAAAGTTCATAAATAAAAATGTAAACCACTTTTGAAGAACGTACTTACAAACAGAACAAACTTAATTTAGATGTAAATTTTAATTATTTGTAATTTTACAAAATTATATGAGATTCATGACATTTACATAAGAATACATTATGCATGCTATATTATGACTGTTTTTGTAGTTTATTTGATAAAATTATTTTTGTAGTTAGTTTTTGCAGTTTATTTGATAAAATTATTAAATTAAACTATTTTATTTGTAGACAATTCTATAGTACTTCAGAAAGTATCTTTTTGTTATTTTGACGAAATATGCACAGTCACACTAATATAATCAGACTGCTGTCAACTGTTGTTAACTGCGGTAATTCTTTTAGTATCATGGCATTGTTTAGATTTAAAAGAATGTACAGCAAAACATGCCAACTCATTCGTATGTACCTCTTTCGATTTGTTAGATATGGTCAGATGAGAGAAAGTCATTTACTACACCGACATCGTCATGGACTTTGCATTCGAGCTTATAAACCGGTTATTTCGCATATATAAAATTAAAGATAATTATCATATATTGCGTTTACACGGCGACGTTAAACCGGTTAGTAATGTATTTAATTGGATCACAATTTTAGATTTAAAAGAATATACCAATCTAATGTGAGATTTCACTAACTACAATTGTTACTAAGCCGGATTAATGTCGCCGTGTAAACGTAGTAATATATGCCTTTAAAATCGCGATAAGCTCGAGAAACTATAGGTAATTACAGTTTTAGGGCCTCATCTTCGATTTTTATGAAATTAGGCACATTCGACGCGTTTTGCATGAAACGAAAGAATCTGGCAGAAAAAAAGTGTCGTTCTGCCCAGCGAATAGAGATATCAAGGGTCGACAGGAGTGACGGATTAAGGCTGGTGTTCCATGGCGCGGAAATCCACAGCGGAACGGAACGCACGAACCAATCACAACAAAAGAACGAACAGAAAGAACGAGTTTTCTTTTGGTTTTTTCGCTGTGATTGGTTTGCGCGTTCCATTCCGCTGTGGATTTCCGCGCCATGGGACACCAGCCTAATTCTGCTTGATCTAAAATGATTATCTACTCCTTATTTACAGTGCAGATATGTATTTGTACTTAATTATATTTTGTCTTATAGAAACGATGTTTCGTCATGAAACTTTGTTAAGATAATTTCTTTTACAATTACCAAGCTATTTCTACAGAGCCAATTTTGCAATTTAACTTTTAAATAATTAAAATAAATGTAACCATCTACTCCTTATTTACAGTGCAGATATATATTTGAGTATACCCATATATCTCATAGAAGCAATATTTTGCCACGAGCTTTTTTCTACATATTTTTTATAAAATTATGACTCTTGCTATAGAGCCGAATTTTGCAATTTGGTTCTTAAAAAAAATTTACAATAGATGAAAATATTTGCACTTTATTGTTCTATAGTGCAAATCTATTTACGCATAAATGAATTATTTATCTTCAGACATTTTCTTACAAAAATCGCTCTATAGCTTTCGTCAGGCAAATATTCTGATTATAAATATCATAATTATATAGCTTTTCTCGCAATATTTTGGCCGTAATATGGGTGAAAAGGAATTAGGGATTCGAGAGAATACATGTACATATGTATATTGTAATATACGTATATATGTGTATCATTGTATTGTGACGTGTTATTCTAAACACATTATTTGCGATAAATATCATCACATTCCTCGGTAGTCGAAGAGATAAGATGCCTGCCCGGTAAGCAGGAGATCCAGGTTCGATTCCTGGTTAAGGTAGTATTTTTTCGCAAAATAATTACGAGTTTTCATGGTTCGTGATCGGGTTCCACCGTGACGCACACCCTCCCTTCTTATTTGGGTATTCTCCGATAGAGATTTCCATAGTCTGCCTTAACTTATTTAAAATAAAATTACATGTAAATCATTATAGATCATTATAACATTATTTTGATTAGCCTTAACAGCATCCTCTTCAGAAATTTCTATGTTATAAATTATTCCTTTATTATATCTCCTTCCTAATTTTATGATTGGCATTTTATCTCTAAATACTTGATGCAATACACAATAAAAATAATTTTGAAAAATTAGTACAATAACGGAAACGAAACATGCGTTACAATACGCAAAAATAAATCAGATTGTCACACACTATTTACCACAATATACACTTTCGTTAACCTTTCCTGCATTTTGTACATTCAAATTGTACGTTTCAATGGGTATCCAGAAGCGCAACGAGCGCAGTGATTCTCCACTATGATTGGTTTTTAATATCGTCGTTAAATCTACACTTCGTTATCTACACATAGATTTAACGAAGATCTAAAGGCACCAATCATATCGTAAAATCACTGAGTGCTCACTGCGCTCGTTGTGCTTCTGGATGTATCCAATCATACTACTTCTCCAAGCAATAGTATTGGGAGCGAGTTGGAAGTGAAAATCTATGATGTATATTAATGACGTCATAGATATGTGCTATTGGGACGCTTTGAAGGCCGAATAAAATTCCAAACAATTCGAAGCATTTGTAGCGCACTCTTAGTGTCCAATCATAATTGATTATTCTTTTCATATTCGATTATAATTGGTCAATTTCTTACAGCTTAAAGCTTAAATACCTATTGTGGATCGAAACTTAAGATTGGTTTAAGTGGTGTCTACAATAAAACTTTAAGATTTAAGAAATTGGCCAATCACAATCGATTATTCTTCTATAAATCGATTATGATTTAGTGTTGCTTTAGTGTCCACAATAGGTGATTTAAGCTTTAAAAAGTAAGAAATGATTGAAATTGATCAATTATCGAATATGAAAAGAATAATTGACTACGATTGGTCAATTTCTTGCGGCTATTTATGTTTTATAAAACATTTATATATTTATTATAAATGTAAAACTCACTTAAATAGACTAACACTATCTTTTTTTTTATTACGACACTTTTTGATGCAACAAGATACTGGCATTTTTACAAAAATTTTATGGCCATATACATACTGATGCTGAAAAATTCAAACAAGTATCACGTCACAGTACTGCCGTCATTTTCTCGCATACAACCGGAAACCGCATATGACACAAATACAAAGTCCTAGTTAGCAATCTAGTTTAGTATAGACATCTGTGTACAAGTGTGAGATTAGAGAAAGAAAGCATTCGAACGATAGAAACACTACAATAAAAAATTGGTCATAAAAAAGCCACTTTTGATTGGTCCGCCATCTTTAGCTATTTCCACTTATTTTCAAATACATTAACTACATTAAATTGTAATATTATAATTTAAAAACATAAGCGTTTTAAAGGTAATAAAATGTGTATATTTATAAAACTTTATTTTACATAATTATATTATCAATTTATTAATATGTTTGTCGTATTTATTAATATATTTTCTTTAATTTTAATGATTTTAAATTTATTATTATTTATTTTTTTTTCGTTATTTATCTTTTTTAACATAAAAGCAAAAATTAATATAATACTATTATATTGTAAGAATTAGACGACCGTAAGCGGTCATGAAAGAGATTCGGAATATAAACACTAACAGAGAGGAGCCGTCGTGGTCGTGCAGACTAAGTGTCGGATTGGTAGACGAGGGATCCCGAGTTCAAATCCAGTCGGTCTCCGTTAATTTTTTCCGAATCTAATAGATATCTTTCAATCTCAGAAGTGGGATTCAGCCTATGTTACCTCAGAGAAGATTCAGCCTATGTTACCTGACAAGTCGATCGTTCAGGAGTGAACGGAAAAAGTCGGGGGTAGTACTCCAAAGTCGTTGTCGGTCATTCAAGAGAAATGAACGGGAAAAAAGTCGTGGAGTAGTACTCCAAAGGAGTCGTGTCGGTCGTTCAAGAAAGTGATCGAAAGTCGGGAGCAGAAGCTCCAAGTTTCGGATAAAAATCCGATAGAGGAAGACTCGGTACATTCGGGACGAATGTAATACCAGAATGGCCGAACTGTAAGAATTAGACGACCGTAAGCGGTCATGAAAGAGATTCGGAATATAAACACTAACAGAGAGGAGCCGTCGTGGTCGTGCAGACTAAGTGTCGGATTGGTAGACGAGGGATCCCGAGTTCAAATCCAGTCGGTCTCCGTTAATTTTTTCCGAATCTAATAGATATCTTTCAATCTCAGAAGTGGGATTCAGCCTATGTTACCTCAGAGAAGATTCAGCCTATGTTACCTGACAAGTCGATCGTTCAGGAGTGAACGGAAAAAGTCGGGGGTAGTACTCCAAAGTCGTTGTCGGTCGTTCAAGAGAAATGAACGGGAAAAAAGTCGTGGAGTAGTACTCCAAAGGAGTCGTGTCGGTCGTTCAAGAAAGTGATCGAAAGTCGGGAGCAGAAGCTCCAAGTTTCGGATAAAAATCCGATAGAGGAAGACTCGGTACATTCGGGACGAATGTAATACCAGAATGGCCGAACTGTAAGAATTAGACGACCGTAAGCGGTCATGAAAGAGATTCGGAATATAAACACTAACAGAGAGGAGCCGTCGTGGTCGTGCAGACTAAGTGTCGGATTGGTAGACGAGGGATCCCGAGTTCAAATCCAGTCGGTCTCCGTTAATTTTTTCCGAATCTAATAGATATCTTTCAATCTCAGAAGTGGGATTCAGCCTATGTTACCTCAGAGAAGATTCAGCCTATGTTACCTGACAAGTCGATCGTTCAGGAGTGAACGGAAAAAGTCGGGGGTAGTACTCCAAAGTCGTTGTCGGTCGTTCAAGAGAAATGAACGGGAAAAAAGTCGTGGAGTAGTACTCCAAAGGAGTCGTGTCGGTCGTTCAAGAAAGTGATCGAAAGTCGGGAGCAGAAGCTCCAAGTTTCGGATAAAAATCCGATAGAGGAAGACTCGGTACATTCGGGACGAATGTAATACCAGAATGGCCGAACTGTAAGAATTAGACGACCGTAAGCGGTCATGAAAGAGATTCGGAATATAAACACTAACAGAGAGGAGCCGTCGTGGTCGTGCAGACTAAGTGTCGGATTGGTAGACGAGGGATCCCGAGTTCAAATCCAGTCGGTCTCCGTTAATTTTTTCCGAATCTAATAGATATCTTTCAATATTATTGTTATACTATAATACAGTGCTCGGAATTAGTTGCCCTTTTCGTCTCGATTTCGAAGGCGACGCCTACAGTTCCTTCACTACCGCTCGAGATTTGACGGCCAAGCCACAGTATAAGTTGCGACCGCCGCACCTGAGAATAGTCCTTTACAATGCAACTTACGGGAGGTTGAGCGCCAGGCACGAGCACATGCCACTCAATTACACAAAGAAAATCTCAAGATCGTCCGTTTAAAATAAAATTAGAATTCACATACGCTATTCTATGATCCGATTTGATAATAGAGGGAGGGAGCTCGCGGGACGGGACGCGAGAGAGAAGGGATCAAATAATGTGACACGAATTAATTAGAGCAACACCAAAAATATCTTTAATGTCGGCTTGAATTTCTACAGGCGCTTATTTCGATCGCCTTTTCGTGATATAATATATCTCTCGAATCGCGCAACGATAAAAGGTACAGAAATCCTCACGTTAAAGGAATAAGGCAGCAATGCAATACAGTCGGGAATACATACGGTAACGACGTGTCTGAACTACCGGCTTCCGCCGGGTGGTTCGAGCTCACACCAGACGCCGATTTAATTCGCAACACGTGATCTGATACATCCCGCGAATGACACAGCCATCTCACTCTACAACAGTACATTCCATGCGCGACAACCATACAAACGAGAATCGTACCAAAAAAACTATAATTATCTTGACTTTCGTGCATGACGAGGGCGAGAGAAAATTACCGCAACGATTCGACAAGGATCACGAGAGGGGCACGTGACGGGCTCATTGAATAGACAATGGCGATGTCGCAATATTTTCGCGGGAAACGCTTTCCCGCGAAAGTTTCCTCCAGCCGATCCCTCGGGCGGACGAAATCGACGACTTTACAATCGGAACGTTCGCCTCATCAGACGGCAACTCCTTTCCCTCGATCTTCTGTTTCTTCTCGTGGCTTATGATAGCTGGCTGCGTCCACTTACAAAAGCTTCGCATAGAAAAAAGTGATTCGCCTTCGCGAACTCTTGCGACATCGTGGTCGTCATCCCCTCTCTGCGTATCGATCAGCGCCGCGGCGTGATCAGCCACTAGATCCTTTATTTTTAGACACGGATCCTAGATGGCCCGCGTTCCGCTGACCCCGCGGGAAATTCGAAGGTGGCAATCTTTCTTGGCCGAGCCTGCGACTTCCGAAGATCCTTCATCGATCCTTCCGGTGAGAGGTGGCTGTCTCTTCCGGCTCAAGTACTCGTCCTCGGCTCTTCGGCTCGCCTTCATTTATATAGAGTCTCCTCGCTATTTCGCGAGGAGTGGCGCCTCCCCTTTTGCTCACTCTTCGCGTTGCATGGGTCAGTCCAGTCGACTCCTGAAAATCGCTCTACAATACGGGAATCAGTATGCAGAGAGGGAGTAATTCGGCAACTACTTAAGGCGATATGATCTAATAATTCCTTGCACCCGGTGGCGGCATCCTCCGCGTACCTAGTCGTCGTTGGTCGTCGTGGCAGGCGGTGATACACAAATCTAGCGGCAGCCGTCAATTTCGCCGTTTTAATATTGTGGAAGCTAAACTCGAAACGACAGTAAAGAAGAAAAAGGAAATTCGCGCAATTGTGCACGCTGTTCGCGTTACCCGTAGCTTGCCTGCGCTCTCGTCCTTCTAACAGATGAACGCAGAAACCAAAAATGCTCCGAATTGATCCAGTTAAATCTTGTGACCGGCGGCCTCAGGGCGTCACGTCACAAAGGTACAGTAGCTTCACTCTCTGTCGGCACCTTTAATCTGAAGTGAAATGACCGGCCATGGTGTTAAGTGTGCAGCGTGGACAGTTTAAAATAATAAGCATAAAATAAAATAAAACTATAATATAATATAATATAAAGAGAAACAAATGCAATAACTTATGCAAATTAACAAATACAATAAGAAAAGGATTCAAAATTTTTTATTTGCATTTAATTCACAAGTTTATTTCCATTGCCAATATATGTATAACAAATATGCAAAACACAATTATTAAATATAGAAAATATATATTTATGATATGTGTGTATGATATGTGTGTATATTGTTGTATATATTTATTAAAAAATAAAATTTCAGATAAAAATCATAGAGTTCAAACAAATCCATTAATTGATACAATTATTTATAGTTTTGTGTGTGTGTGTGTGTGTGTGTGTGTGTGTGTGTGTGTGTGTGTGTGTGTGTGTACAATATTACAAAAGAAATGAGGTTGACATTTTTTAAAATTTGTTCTTTTTTATTAACTCATTTTATATTGTAGATGTGTTAATTTCAAATTCATTTCTCAATAATTCTTTCTATACTACATTTTCCTTCTTTTACTAAAGTACAAATTACTGAAGATACGCCTTATATAACATCTAAAACAAAATAACAAATCTCTCTCTCTCTCTCTCTCTCTCTCTCTCAAGTGTTGTTTTTAATTATGTTAAAATAAATATTATAGTTTAAACAATACAATGAATAATATCTTTTTGTATCTTTTGAAAATCTAAATAGTGTTTCTTTTTTTCTTCGTTCAGTACTTGTACTTTCACAATTATTAAATAAACATCGATATCCACTTCTTTTATTCACGTTTATGTAAATTTACTGTGGTTATACTACAGTTACTAAGATTACTAAGGTTACTAAAGTTACTAAGGTTATACACAATTTTTTTGAACTGTCATATTGTTGGGTGTGCATTTCCATCATGCGCGAGTGACAACCATTCATGGATATTGAGCAGAGTGAAGCTATTATATCTACTTATACTGTGGCCACGCCGCTGTAGCCTTATATCTCAGGAATATCTTATTAAAAATGCATCATTTCCGCCAAACTATTATTAAATCAATTTTATCAAATCATTCTTTATTAAATTATGCAACAATTTAAAATGCAACGATTTAAAAATGCATTTAACAATTTGGGCGCATTTTTAAAATGAAACGTTCCTGGGCCGGGATTCTGTACTCGCTTACCGACAATTATCGATACGTTAACTAACGACAGCCAATGATAGCGGTACGTTAACTAATGACAGCCAACGACAGCCAATGACAGCCAATGACAGCGTTTTTTCCAAGAGCGTTCTTGCCATTGGCTATCGTTAGTTAATGACGCCGACAGTTGTCGGTGGACATATACAGAACAGAGAGCGTGCGACGGCTCTCGAGCTTCGAGCGATAGTGGGGGGACAGTAGGCGTCACCTTCGAAATCGGACCGAAAAGGGCAACTAATTCCGAGCACTGTATTATAGTATAACAATAATATAATAGTATTATATTAATTTTTGCTTTTGTGTTAAAAAAGATAAATAGCGAAAAAAAGATAAATAAAAAAGATAAATAAATAATAATAAATTTAAAATCGTTAAAATTAAAGGAAATATATTAATAAATACGAAATGCGGGGCACACTAGCGCTTGCTGACGCAGCGCGTGGTGCGGCCCGGGAGAATATCACGAAAATAATCATATTTACGCGGTATTTCCGTGCTCTGCTCCAACGCTTCGGAATTCGAATGTAGAAGTTTAAAAAAAAGGGAGGCATAAATGCCTCTTGCGGCCACTGCCGCACTCCGCTTGATGTTCGGCGGTCCCCAACGGATGGTCGGTCGGGGGAAAGTCGAAGGAGGAACGGAGTGGTGGGAGGGAGCGCTCCGTTACAAATATATATATATATATATATATATATATATAATGTTAGTGTGATATATAATTTTAATATATGTAAGAAAGTTACTAAGAAGTTCCTAGGACAACTGGTGGATGGCGCCATGAGTGCTGTTCAGTGACCAAAAAGAGCGCCTCTCGATCGAACACGACACGAGTGAGTGTACTAGGAAAGGACCAATCAGACAAGGGCTGATGCAATCTTTGTTAGCTTTGAAATCACCGAACGTGCGCGGAACAGCGAGCGACGGGGACTCTCTCCCTAGTCGGCGAATGAGACAGACGTGTCATCCGCGAGAGTTCAAGTCGTATAGTCGAAACCATTGTAGTGAATATAGTCGAGATATCGTTACAGGCGATATCGGTTTAATCGTTGTATTACGGGTAGACTCAGTGAAAATATAGATAAACCGCATTAAAGTTGTTGAAAAGTTATTGTGCCTGCTCCATTATCCAACACGTGCCGGTCACCTCTCTCAGTGCGTGTATTAAACCATAGACAATAATTATAAAAACGGACATTAATTCCTGACAAACGGTTATTTAAATTCTTTATTTAAATTCTTTATTTAAATTCAAAAATTATAAGAATCTTACAATATATTAAGTTTAATGTATGTTTTTTAAATATTATTTATCACAGTTAAATAGGCTTTCTGATTACTCAACAATTAAAATAAATATTAATTTTGTAATTTATAATTTGAGTGAATAATTATTATAAAACTTTGTTGAATATTACACGCAATAACTATTTTAAATATGTGGCAGCAGCGGCTATTTTCTCGCATACATCGGAAACCGTGTCGGACACAACCCACGCTATCTCGATAATGACATGTTAGCAATCTAGTTTAGTATAGACATCTGTGACTCTCATAAATATAGAAAAATTCTATAGTTTTATTGATTTTTTATTACATTAATATTTTATTTTCAAATACATTAACTATTAGGTGTACAAAAAAGTTCTGAGCTTTAGATTTCATACAACCGAAATAACAATTTAAATTTTATATATCTTCCCGCCCTTTTGCGGTTTTAAAGCGTTGACATTTGGCCTTCTAAAATGCCATACGGTTTGGCATTTGATGCACATAACCTCAAAAATCAGTAGTGTTCACGATGGCAATAACAAAAGAGCATATTCGATTTTCCATCCACTTCGCATTTCATCTGAAGAAAAATGCTGCTGAAGCCACTGCAATGATTTGTGTTGCATATGGAGAGAACGCTGTAAGTCATACTACATGTAAAAGATGGTATCAAAAATTTCGCCAAGGAGATTTCAGTCTTGAAGATAAACCGCGTGCTGGACGCCCTCAAAAGATTGAAACGGACGAATTGCAAGCACTGCTGGATATAAACTCTGCGCAAACTGAAAAGGAGCTTGCAGAACAGCTTGGCGTTACGCAGCAAACCGTACGTTTACATACGATGGAAAGGGTTCAGAAGGAAGGCAGATGGGTTCCGCATGAATTGTCCGAAGACAACAAAATTCGTCGGCGTGACACTGCACTCACTTTGCTTTCAAAGTTCCGGAAAAAAGATTTTCTGTACAAAATCATTACAGGCGATGAAAAGTGGATTCTTTATGATAATCCTAAACGTAGAAAATCATGGGTTGATCCTGGTCAACCTTCGACATTGACGCCAAAGCCCAATATCTATGTCAAGAAGGTTTTGCTCTGTATCTGGTGGGATTGGAAAGGTGTGTTGTATTACGAGTTATTACAACTGGGTGAAACAATCACGGCAGACCGCTACCAACAACAATTGACCAATTTGAGCGATGCATTAGAAGAAAAGAGGCTATTTACTGGCCAAGGACGTCGTAAAGTGATCTTGTTTCATGACAATGCTCGACCACATGTTGCGAAAGCGACTCAGGACCTTATCTTTGCGTTAGGCTAGGAACTTCTTCCGCACGCGACGTATAGCCATAGACATGACGCCTTCCGATTACTACCTATTCCAGTCGCTGCAGCATCATTTGGCTGATACACATTTCGTGAGATTTGAAGAGATACGAAAATGCATTGATGACTATCGCTTCGAAGCTGGTGAGCTTCTATCATCAAAGAATTCGCAAGATGGCTACCCGAAAGATGGCAAAAGGTCATTGATGCAAACGGGGAATATTTCACTGATTAATATTTTTTTGTTTGTTTTTGAATAAAGATTGAATTTTACAAAAAAAGCTCAGAATTTTTTTGTACACCTAATACATTAATCTTAAATTATAATATTATAATTTAAAAACATAAGCGTTTTAAAGATAATAAAATGTGTATATTTATAAAACTTTATTTTATATAATTATATTACCAATTTATTAATATATTTATCGTATTTATTAATATATTTCCTTTAATTTTAATGACTTTAAATTTATCACTATTTATTTATTTATCTTTATTATTTATTTATTTATCTTTTTTTCGCTATTTATCTTTTTCGGCATAAGAGTAAAAATTATAATATAATAATATAATACTATTATATTACTGTTACACTAATATTTTTAACTTTTTGATACATAATTGCCAAAACGATCTTCTGTGAAATCAATACAATGACAGCTATTCACAAAGTTAGCGCAGCGAAAGAATCACGGAAAAACATCAACAATAAACTTCGAGGGAATTTTGAGAGATGCAAGTAGCAATGTCATGCTTTTTTTTAGAAAGAAATTATTATACATATTTATTATTATAAACAAACTTTATTACAATATAAAATAAAATTTAAGTAAAAAAATGAACATTCACCTATTTTTTATATTAATTTATCACAATTAATTAATTTATAACTATATTTTGCAATTTTAGTATCTCTATTATTTAATAGTATATTATTACGCTTTCCACGTGTTTAATACACATGCAATACACTTAAATCAATGCACATGCAAAATAAAAAATATTGCTACCAAAATACGTTATTGGTGAGATAGTGTATATTTCTTTCTCTCTCGTAGGATTTAGCCAAAACATGGCATCAGAGTTGTGGCTAGTCTTTTAGACTAATTTTTCATGCTGACGCTCATTTTTAGCGTCAAACTAGATCACATGATCAGAAATGACCATTCAGATTTCACTATTCTGTTTAATTTTGATCACGTGATCTAGTTTGACGCTAAGATTGGTTTCCCATGATGCAGCATAACTTGCGTAAGCGTAAACTGCATCACAGTATAAATAGATACAATAGGTTCTGCTCAATATCCGTGAAATGGTTGTCACTCACGCATGACAGAAATGTACACTCAATAATATGGCGATTCAAAAAAATTATACATGCCATAACCATAGTATTGTGGTATAAATTTGTCAAAGTGGTGTACATAAATTTGTCAAAGGCCAACACAACAATTTAAATATTTTATAGTGTGCAAAATTTATAAACATAAATAAATATAAATAAACATAAATAAACATAAATAAATAAACATAATAAACATAAATAAACATAAATAAATAAACATAAACATAAATAAAAAAAGTGGACATTGAATTAAATATTCGTTATATTCTGTTTTAGACATATATGGCGTATCTTCACTTAGACTCTAGTAAAAGAAAGAAAATTAAGTATAGAAAGAATTATTGAGAAGTGAAGTCAAAATTAACACATACCTACAACATAGAATGAGTCAATAAAAAGAACAAACTTCAAAAAGTTTCAACTTCATTTCTTTTATAATGTACCCCCCCCCCCACACACACACACACACACACACACACACACACACACCATAAATTATCTTATCAATTAATAGATCTTTCTAAATCTATAACTTTTATCTAAAATTTTATTTTTTAACATGTACAATAATACGTCATATATCGTAAAGATACATTTTTTTATATTTAATAATTGTGTTTTGCATTTGTATATATATATATATTCTTGCTAAGAGCGGCTATCGAGCATATTGGCAAAGGAAGTAAAGTTATATGTGAATTAAATGCAAATAAAAAATTTTGAATGTTATAGCATCATTTGAATAATCCTTTTCTTATTGTATTTGTTAATTTGCATAAGTTATTGCATTTGTTTCTCTTTAATTACATATATAGTTTTGTAAGAATTAAACGACCGTAAGTGGTCATGGAAAAGATTCGGAATATAAACAACTAACAGAGAGGAGCCGTTGTGGTCGTGCAGACTAAGTGTCGGATTGGTAGACGAGGGATCCCGAGTTCAAATCCAGTCAGTCTCCGTTAATTTTTTCCGAATCTAATGAATATCTTTCAGTTTTATTTTATTTTATGCTTATTATTTTAAATTGCCCGCGTTGCACACTCAACATTATGGCCGATTATTTCACTTCAGGGGGTCAATCATATAACTTTACGTGAAATTTTTCACTTTTTATTTTTCACTTTTTACTTTTCATTTTTCACACCTTGACATTTCACGTGAAACTTTTCATGTATAGAGATTATGTATGTAGCTTAGATACATGGAAAGTGATACATAGTTTCATAGAGTTTTATAGCTAATGAAAATTATTTTATTGGTACAGTATTACTACATCTTTTAATAACCAATTGTATATGTACTACGTACACTTAATCCTAACGCAGTTCTAATCTTCTCTAATTCCGAAGCATATTTATTAATTCTCTAGATTTCCGCCTTTCCGCCATCAAGATACATGGCGAAAAAGTTCACGTGAAAAATTTCACATTTTCACGTTTGAAAGAGTTACATAATCCCGCAAAGTCGTACATGATCGTAAGTTCACGTGAAACTTCACTTTTCACGTTTCGCCCTAGGGGAAAAGTTACATGATCGACCCCCAGATCAAAGGTGCCAACATAGAGTGAACCTACTGTATCTACTATACTGTGACTGCGTCATCCAACCAAATTGTCTCAGCTACTCTACACAAATCCGTCTAGACTCTTATTAGACGATTTGATTGGTTGACGCAGTTTACGCAAGTTACGCTACATGGGGAATTACCCTAAAAATGAGCATCGAGCGTCAGCATGAAAATCAGCTTTATTGTAGTCTACCGGATAAGAAATCCGGATATAGCCTTTGTCATATCGTACAACTGCACTATGCTGCACGTGAGCGTAATCAGGCACAGCAGCTTTGTGTTGTTCGTCGTACGTTACGAATTATATATTTTAGTTGTTTAAAAAGCATATTTATTTTGTTGAACATGGACTATAAGGATGAACAGCGCAACGAGATCGAAGCTTTGGAGTCAATTTATTGCGGAGAATTGGAAAGTACGTATCGAATTTCAACTTATAATTTGTATATCTGATCAGAATGGACGAGATATGTTATCTAATGATAACACTGATTTTTCATTAAGAAGTTACTATTTACCACAAGTAATTCGAGGATAAATATCTTATAGTTTTGGCGACGGAACCGTTTTATACGTTTGCTATACCGATTAAAACAGAAGAATATGAACCGGAAACTGACAATGGTCTCGGTTGTCGATTAGAATTTACGTATACATCCAAATACCCTGACGAATCGTTGCTTATATCAATCGCAGAGCAAGAAAATTTTAAAAATGGTGACGATGAGAAATTGAAGGCACATCTGGTAGAACAGATGAATGAAAATCTTGGAATGGTAATGGTTTTTACATTAGTTAGTGCAGCTCAAGAATGGCTTAATGTTCGATGGGATAAAATTAAACTAATGAGAGAAGAGACTGCAGCACAAAAACTGAGAGAGGAAGAAGAAGCAGAAAGAGTAAGTTATTTTAATTAAATTTGTACATATAGGGGACAATTATAAGTAATATTTCTTTTTCTTTTCTATATAGAAACGATTTGAGGGCACTCGTGTAACTGTGGAATCTTTTTTAAGCTGGAAAGAGAAATTTGATGAAGAAATGGGCTATACAAAACGGAAAGAATTGGCAGATCGTGAAGGCAAGAAGTTAACAGGGAGAGAATTATTTATGACTGATAGGACATTGGATCAGTCGGATCTTAAATTCTTGGATGATGGTAACTTGTTATATTTTGTCTTACTTTATTCGTTGAGTGTTATGAATACAGAAATATTATTGAAAAGTGTCAAGTGATGCAATCATTTTGCTCTTTATGTAGAAAAGAGTCGAGCAATATAGTTATGCTGGTTTTCATACATTCTTTTACTATTTATAAAAAATGGCAAAAATTAAAAGTGAAAGTTACAATTTTAATTTAATAAGTCTGCTTTGAGTTATAACATTAACGATGAACTCTAACAAAATCTGAATATTAATTGAATTATTATGATATCATATTATGATAGATGGTAGAAATAGCTGGATCACATGGCATTTATATGGTTATTTTTAATGATTTTTATTCCAAGAAATCAATATTGTATGATACATTTTTGATGCAGGTGATGTCGTAAAAGTAGATGAGAGTTTGTTCCAAAATCTGGATGATTTAGATTTAGACGATGAAGATGACCCAGACTATGATCCAAATATCTCGGATGATAGTGCCTAAATAAATTTGATTCAATAGCCATTACAAAGAGAAGTGATATATAGAACCAATTAACAAGGAATTTACAAAATCATTATAGAAAGAAAAAAAAGAATAAAAAATATATTTTAAGTACTAGAATGATTTCTCTTGGATACTATATCTAGTAAATAATGGTAATGATGAATGAATCATCATGGTTGAGACAGAAAATATATTTCTTCAACCAATGCTTTATTGAAAGATTCACATACACATCTGTACACACATCCATATACATACACCATACACAGAATATTTAAGGAATTAAATAATTTTTATACTTATGTACATAGATTATGTTTATAATAGCTTTGTTTATATAAAAAAAAAATGTATAATATTAATATTTGCCTTTTCCTTATGCTTCTTCCTTCCGTTTAATGCACCATGTGTTTATAAGATATATCATGTAAAATATTACAAGACATTCTCTGAAACTATTAAAGATAACAATTCTTTTCTCGATTCTTAAAGCAATTACATTCTGTGAAAAAAATATGCAGAAATACAATTTTACTATTTTCAGAAATTTAGGTTATAATATTACATTATAACATATAAACAAATATCGCCTTTGACTGCCTTTAATGATGTAAAAATCACTGTTTTATTTAATAATTTTTTTACTATAAATTATTGAAATCGTTTAAAAATCCGCTAATGCATTAAGAATAGAATATACTGTCATTTAAACAAAAAAATGGAAATGATATTGAAACTTTCAAAGCGTCTTCAGAAAAACTATTACAAACTCTCTTGATGTACAATTTTCGTAATAAAAATATTTCCATATATAATAAATAGCGGAAATAATATAGATAAAATTATTGCCCCATTCTGTACACACATGTAAACATGGTATGAAATAAATATATATCATTAACATATTTGGAATAACAATCAGAATTTAACATTTATTCATAATTTCTTAACATTATAACCTACATATTTGTAATAATTTACAAACATATATTCATGGTTTCAGGGAATCGATTTCCTGTAGTATATATATTGCCAAGATGTTTATTTGCATAATATACTTAACTATACATAAGATTCTTTATTTTCAGTTAATTAATAAAAATAATTAATAAAATTTAATTGATATTATCTATAAATATTTCTATTTCATACAAATATCTCAAAATTTATTAGAGTTGTAGCATTCTTTTTTATGAAACACAAGAATGCACACAAAATATAAAAAATATTGGTTATATTGTTTTGATATATAATCATAACGGTTCTCTCTGATATTTCTTTGTAGTTTATTAAATATATAATTGCAACATTGTCAGTGATACAACTAACAATAAGATAAAAACTATTTTGTCATGTTATATGTGACTCTATTACTATGCTATTACATATATTTAAAAAATATTCTGCTGAAGGACTTCAATTAAAATAAAAAGCAATTATTCGTTAATTATGATTAATGAATTTTAAAATCTAAAATAAATGTATTACTGTGCATGCTGTATAATACAGAATGATATTATACTATTATGAATAGCTTTTTGAATGTATTTTAAATATCTTTAAAAAAGAAATCCATAATGCATTGGAATATATAATAATTCAAATATCACAATTAATAAAAGAGAATAATTGTATACTATTTATAATTCTGTCAAACATATACATTAAATGTAATATATAAGTACATATTTATTCGAGTATATTTATGCAAAATAATATCGATAAATTTCTTAATACTCTTTCTAAAGAATATATTATAATAATTTACTTTCTGATTGCAAGAAATTAAATAAAGAAGTTTGTAAGTCAAAAAAGGTAATCATCTCATATTTAGAGTTTAGACTCGTGTCACAATCTGTTGAGAAAAGAATATAGTTAGTAACTCAAAACAGTAGCTCTATGAAAGTTTACCTAAGCGACATACAAATAAATATACTTTTATTAATAATTATTAATAATTAAAATCATTTTTAGAAATGCAAATAAAAAAATAGTTTGCCCTTGAAAGAGATATGTTTTCAATCGCTTGGATAAACTTAGTAGGATATTTTAAAATATACAAGTTCAATATTATCTCTTAAATAAAACGTTTTCAGTATATGCATATGTTACACTCATGCTAAATTATAAGGAATATTTTTGCTTATAGTTATAGTTGTTATAGATAATTATAGTTATACAGAAGCGTCTTCTATTATATCTGTAAAATCTTAGTATTGCACAGCATGCCACTCCCACTTGGAGATTTAATTATAATGCATATCTAAAGCAAAATATTAATTTAACAAATTATATTGCAACATAAACATGAGATACATAGATTGCCTTTCTCATTTTAAGAAAAATAGTTTACTTTTTAACATTGTATCTTTGACTTATTATATGTGATTTATTTTGAGTTTTAAAAAATATTTTGATAATTTATTAAATAAATTTTTATAAAATATTCAAGAATATATTAGAAAGAAATTTAAGTGTAAATTATTATATTTATAATTACTACTTCTAATATCCATGCATCATTTTATTCTTAAATCAGACTTATAAAAATATTGAAAACTCAAATATTCTTTTTTTAAGCAGTTTAGAATGAAATTTATTATTGATATCAAAAAAAGCAATTCTAATTTTGAGGGAATTTGTTTGATTTATATATATTTTATATATATTTATGTGTGTGTGTGTGTGTGTGTATTTATATATTATATAAATAAATAAATATATATATATATATAATATATATCTATCTATATATATATATATATATAGAAGCTTTACAAATATTATTTATATAAAGCTTTACAAATGTTAATCAAATATTAAGCTATATATAAATATAATAAAATATAAGTATTGCAAAGTAAAAATTTTTGAGCTAAAAATATATGCTTCGATCGTCATTGGAGTTTTAGAAATCAATTCTCCTCAAATTGCGTTATGATCACAATTTCGGAAAGAGTCTTCGGGAAATAAAGCAAAGAATTTAGGATTTTTTCGTGTCTTGTAAATAAATATCATTGTCCGTTGTAAATGAGAAGTCGAGAAACTTAAATATACTATATTTTTAAATATTCTATAACCAAACAAGTTTTTAACAGAATTTACAACAGAAAATTTACAAAATGTAATTAAAGGGAATTGATATTATCACCATGATGTACAGGGTGTTGTACCAACATATTAGGTAGTACGTCGAGTTGCGTGACAGATTTTGCAGGGGTATGCGCGGTTCAATAGGTAATGGCAACATATACATGTACCATCATAACTTACCGAACGAGTGGATCGCACGCCTTTATATCAATAAAATTTGTTCCAATTATGACTTGAATAATAATTGCTGTGATTATTATAAGAAGAGTCGAAACGACAATTAAAGATGAAAAATTAAATTTTAAGTGGTATATGATATGATTTAAGTTAACATGATTAAAATTTAAAGTTAACATGATGAAAAAAAACAAACATGACGATAAATTTTTTTCATCTATTTACTTTTCGTATTCGCGTTATATGTTTAGATAGAATTTTTAGATTCAGAAAAAGTGAAAAAAATATGTTTATTGCAACTCGGTATTGTATTCCACTTTTGAATCAGTTTCTGAAAGAAATCGATCTGAAACACAGCATAGAGTAATTGTAATGTAATCAATGATGGTCGATGAATGCTACGAATAATACAGCCAATGTAAAAAATTGCAGCAAAATTAATTCAATATTCAATCTTTAATTTCGATTGAATTTATTTGATCTGAGACTCAATCACAAAATGTTTTTCGACAAATCTTGGAGAAACAGCTTTTGCGTATTGTGTTTTTTATACGTTCAAATTTTATTGATATAAAGGCGATCCACTCGCTCGATAAGTTATGATGGTACATGTATATGCTGTCATTACCTATTGAACTGCGCCTGTCCCTACATAATCTGTCATGCAATCCGACGTACTGCTTAATATGTTGATGCAATATCCTGTACATATATTTTTCTCTAACATTAAAATATGCAAAATAATGTATTTCTATAAAATGTATTTATATTGTCTGAATTTTCATTAATTATTTTCAATTATTATTTCAATAATAAACTGTTTTTAATATTGATGTGTAAATAAAGAAGGACATTAAGATATTATATTATTAACTTATTGCAATAATAAGAGAACAATGTGGCAATAATAATATTACCAACAATTGATTCATGCCATCACATACTATGTTAACAATATATATAAATTATAGTGATGAAAGCACTATAGTAATTATGTGATGAAACACAATTTCTCTTACAATTAAAATCGTTTACAAATCATTTTGCTATTTGTATATATCATGAGCGATATTATTTATAAGTTGAAGAAACATCGATATTTTTATCATTGAAGATATTAATGATAGTCTCTTATCATTCTCGGCCGACGAAATCCACTACAGATGTTTTAAATTATGACGGATTTCTATCGTATCTCTGAAAAAGATTAATTCAGTTTCAGCGGTTTCCACCGACATTTACCCAGTCAGCAAAATATTAGCAGAATGTCGGCAGACTGGCATCAGATTTGATCAGAAAATGTTAACAAACTAACCTCATTTGAGGCCTCATTCTGCTTGTATTCTGTTGACATTCTGTGCCAACAGACTGGCAGCAGAAATCAAGCAAATCCTGCTGTCAGTTTGCCATCAAATTGTGATACAGGTCTTGCTTGTTTTCTGTTGCTAATCTGACTGCAGCAAAATCTATTCGATTTCAGCTGTCAGTCTACTGGCACAGAATGTCAATAGGTTCTGTTAGGTTTCTAACAGCAATTTGCTGACATTATCAGATATTACAGAATCTGTTTGCAATCTATTGTATTTCTAGAACTATAAATTCATAGCAGACTCGTATCTACGCATAATCTGTTTCTCTAAGTTTGGCTGTCGGGGTATCGTGGAAACAAGCAAATCAACAAGGAATAGCACTCTGAAAGGAATGAATGCATAATGGACGAAACAGGTAGTTATGTATATATTACAAAATTTATATATATATATATATATATATATATATATATATATATATATATATATATATAGTTGCACCGCCCCTGCCTATCTTCTGTACACGGCCCGTAATTCGCGAACTGCTTATAATTCAAAAACTAAGTTTCTGATAAAAATTTGGTAGAGGAAAAATCGTCTTGGAATCATCTCAGGAATATAACATTTTTAAGGACAAACGGTTGTTTTGAATCATCCTGTATATAAAAACTCGATGAATTTATTCAGTAATATTAGCAATTATATATATGACTTTTCGAGAAAATAAGTTGCTTAAGGAAACAAGCATAAAACAGAGCAATTAATTTTCGAGTAATTATTACATTTGCAAGTGCTATGCAAAATAACACATTCTTAAACATTAATTCATAAAAAATTATAGTGAAATAATTTCATTCATTTTATAAAGCTTTATAATTAGGAAAAAGATATAAAGAGAAAAGAAAATAAAAAAGTGATGTATAAAGTTTGTAAAAAGAAAAATTTTTAATAAATCTTCTAAGAATTTTTGTTAACTGTATGCATTCAGACTTACTACTAATTGTCTACTCGTTCTCGTTATCTATAGAATTGCTGCTTACTACATACTACTTGTTACAACTAATTTTATCTATCTACTTCTTCAATCCTACATTTATTGTGCTTATTGACATGATAGATTTTGTTCAATAATGCGACGTATATTTTTACATAATTGGGAGATTGACTTAGAATTGTAAAGTTTATCATACTTACTTTTCTGGCAAGATGCGCGGTTTGGCATAATCACCTGGCCATTCGTATAGATTTGGCAGTGGACTGTCATAGTTAGCATCATACATTTTACTTATGATAAATTGCCGTTTGTCTTTCGGCTCCGGATATTCGCTTGCCAAACCGCCTATAGATATAATAACAAATTATATCACACACTTAGTGTTTTTCAGAATCATAATAATACCAACCTTTGGCATAAGCATAATCAGCTATCCTAACCGCGATGTCAATTGAACATTCACGGATGTTATTTAACGGCGGATATAAACTACCTCTTTCAAGATCTTCATTTTTCACATGGTCAGCGACAGTTTGTGCCGAGATTAAGAATAAATCTTCGGTAATGTGATGAACTCCAGTCGCTATAACGCCTAAAGCAATACCCGGAAAAATGTATGCATTATTACCTTGTCCAGGTTTATACGTTTTCCCATTATATGTCACTTCGCCGAATGGCGAACCAGAAGAAAATATGCATCTACCCTAAAATGCATTTAAACGGATGCGTTTAGTTCGGCAAATTAATTTGATATGCTAAAAAGTAGAATTATTATTACTGTTAAATTTAAAATTGGTTTATATTCATACATCGGTATAATCATATGCTTGCTGTGCTGTACATTCAGCTTTACTGGTTGGATTACTTAAAGCGAAGATTAATGGCCTTTCGTTGTTTTTTGCCATCTCCTTTAAGACTTCCGGAGTAAATGCACCTGCCGCTGCCGAAGCCCCTACGCGAATATTTTAGTTCTATATCAAAATTGTTTTTCTTAGAAAAAGCTACTTACCTATTAAAACGGTAGGTTTGATCTCTTTCACGACTTCAATTAGCGTCTTCATCACTTTGTGATCCTTCGCATACCAAATCTTGTGACCCTCTAAATTACCCTCAGGCCGATTTTTTACCAATAATCCATCAATGTCCATCATCCAAATACTATCGCGCGCTTGTTGCTGGGTGCAACCATCAGCTTCCATCGCTTTGACACAAAGATCAGCGATTCCAATAGCTGCCTGCAAAATAAATTCATTACATTAGGATTTCAAAATAGGCACATCAATAGTTTAAAAACGTTACATAGCTTTCGAATAAAGCTTTGCATTATCTCGAAAATTGACAAACCTCTCCGGCACCCAAGAAGACGAACTTATTCTCTGCTATCCTTTTTTTAGTTATCCTTTTTGAAGCCAAAATTCCAGCTACTGCAACTGCAGCTGTACCTTGTATATCATCATTGAACGTACAGTACTTATTTCTGTATTTATCTAAGAAACGGAAGGCATTATGATTTCCAAAATCTTCGAACTGGAACATACAAAATGCAATATTATCATATACATTGTACGCGTTGTAATATCATTTCACAAGAATTAAGTCAAAAACTCACTAACACATTATATATATATATATATATATATATATATATATATATATATATAAAATAACGCGCGCGCGCGCGCGCGCGCGCACGCACACACACACACACACACACACACACACACACACACACACACACACACACACACACACCATTCAAAAGTATACACACAATAATTGCGTGTATTAGCTTACTTGAATAAGAACGTTTTGTCCGTACTTTTGCACACAGGCAGCCATAAATTCGTCGATTAATTCGTCATATTCAGCACCTTGACTTCTAGGCTTGTTGAGACCGATATAGTGAGGATCATTTCTCAGCTGTTCATTATTAGTGCCTACATCAATGGTAATCGGAAGACACTGATGTGGTTTGATACCAGCCAGAGCTGTGTAAAGCGCCAGTTTTCCAACGGGGATACCCATCCCACAAGCTCCGAGATCACCGAGACCTAAAATTCGCTCACCGTCCGTTACACAAATGGCTCGTACTGTTTGTTCTGGCCTAAAAATATGACAGAAATTATCATAGGTGATAGACATTTCAAAATAAATTAATGCGCTATGCTATGTTAAATAATAAATTTTCTTTTCTTGCTTCATACAGTGAAACATACGATGTATATGATGCGTAAAATCCTATTTTTAGCAAATGAATGTACCGCTTAAACTCTAATCTAAAGTGTTCCTAACAAACTTCTTCTCTAATAATAAGAATTTCTTAGTTAATCATTATGTTTTATTAAAAAGTTGGTAAAAAAAAAATAGATTGAAATGTAACATTCGTTTTTCTTTTTTTTTTTTACAAGATATGATACGGTAATTTGTGTCAGCATCCGGAAATAAATTAAAATGAATTGAAAATTTCTAATCCATTTTAATTCATTTTAATACATTTTGGAAGAATAAGAAGCACTTCGTGCTTCAATTCCGTTTCATGGATTAAAATAGATTGCATGACAGAATTTTCTTTGGGTTGGAAAGAATAGGCATTCCATAGTTTCAATATAGCATAGAAATCTCGTAGTTTCAATCTCACTTCCCACATGAATTAAAATAAATTCAAAGAATTCTTCGACTTTAATTATTAAAATGAACTCAAAAAATCAAGAATTTGGATTCGACAATAACCACACAAATCCATTTCTATTCATTTCAATCCACTTCCTGAATTTGCTAAGTATCTTTTTTATTTACTAACCAATTATTCAAAATCTCATAAATATGACCTTTATCATATATAGTAATGAAAAGTCCACGAGGTCTACGATATATCACGCCAAACTTTTGACAGGCCAGACCAACAGTAGGTGTATAGACAATCGGCATCATCTGTTCAATGTTTTCGCTTAACAAACGAAAAAATAATCTTTCGTTTCTCTCCTAAAAATTGTTTCCAATTAAAGATAAATTTTTTTATGACGATAGCGCGAAATATATTATTACCTGAAGTTCCACAAGATATAAGTATCGATTCAAATCTTCAGAGTATTTCATTACTGAGGCTTTGCATAGAGCCAGCTGCTCCTCTTGCGTCTTAAATCTAGGAGGTTGTAGCCCATGTATTCCAAGGGATAATCTTTCTTTCAGAGTGAACGCCAGACCCTGTTATTATTACGCAATATTGATGAAGAGTGTACATCTCTTAAAGAAATATTTAAATAAACGAAATGATGGGAATAACAATACCTTATTAAGTCGAGGATCTCTGAGATGACCGATACCCTTTACCATATTGATCGGTATCACATCTCCTGAAACTTCGTGAATGTTCCTTTGTTGGATGTCCTTTATGGCAATATGCAAAGGTGGAAGTGTCCATGTCCATGATCCTCCGCAACTTCTGCTACTAGCCGATCTAAAAATATGCATCAAAAATTTGCATTTTGACAATTTGTGACTCTATCAAATTATCAATATCAGTAATATCTCACGAAAAAAGTAGATTAAGGAAGTTTTATTTTATTACCAATAAAAACTATGGCTGACGCCTGCTACGCGACGTTAAAAGTGTTGCCGACTAATTATCACAATTAACAACTCGATGAGTCATTCAGTAAAAAATTAACAGGTTTATAAGCGTGAGAATATAAATAATTTTTTTATAAATTTTTATACTTTTATTCTTCATATTTTCGAATGCTTGTTAAATAATGATAAGTAAACAAGTTGATTCAATTTAGGAAATGGTATGGAATGTCTGCTCATCAGAAATAACAGATAAGTTGCCATTATCAACTGATGAACTGCATGTATGGTTTAGCTAATTTAGAAACAAAAAAACAGATTTCATACGTGCTGATAAACATTATGCGAATGTTTAATTCATGAACTGTTTAAAATAAAATTAATTCAGTATAGATATAAATATTATTATGTATGAAATACATATACTTAATAAAAATTATAGAAAAATAGTTTCTCAGTTATTTATTGTGATAATAGAATTGAATAGAATGTGATAATAGAACGTGATAATAGAACTGAACGACTTGTATCAATTAATTGTAAGAAGACGGAACTTACGTAACGTTAATAAAAAAAATATAAATATGTGATAAATATGGAATAAAGTATAAAAAAATACTAATGTAATTTTATTAACAAAATATATTATCATAAAAAGTACATCATATAGCATAATAATTTTTTCAGAAAAATATTTGTTTTAAACTAAAAAAAATATAATTATCATAAATTAATATGACATGTCTGAATATACTTTAAAATTCTCTGAAATAATATTGAAAATCTATAGCACACGTAACAAAAATTAGAGATTTTTAGTCATATATTATAATATAGTATATTTTTATGTACTATGTTATACTATATTATATTGTTATTACATTATATTATAATCTTTTTATTATTTTCATCATTATGTCTAATGTACAATTAATACAACTAATGAAATAATATTAACATTCATTAGATCAATTATAAGATACATTAATTTTTTATAATTATAATAAATAATTATAGAAAATATATCTTAGTTCAATTAATAATTTCTATATTTTTACTACGGCTAAAAATACTAAATTACATCATTGTATTCCATTATTGTAATTATATTCTAATAGTTTTTATTCTTATGTCTTAAACTAATAAATATCCAAATTTCAGTTATAATTGCTGGACTACTTTGTTGTTTTTTTATGTGCGTTCTCTTGATAATTAGGATAAGATAATCATGTGAGTTTCGATTTTGTTTTTATTGAAAAATAATATTAAATGTAAATAAATATAAGGATTAAATTCGAGTTTAACATGGTAATCTTATACAATGATTTTCTCTTTATTACTCATAATAAATCTGACTGTATATATGATACATAATAGATAGAGATAACGATTAGATAAGAATTCATGGAATATCAGAATAAAACTTTTCAGTTTGCCATTCAATGCATCAGATCATATATAGAATTATGATAGATACAGTGCGATCGATGAAGTTGAAGTAGAACATACATGTTAGCATACGTCAGAGTCCTCTCTTTCCCTTTCTGAAGTTCTCAAGAATACAAAATTAAATAGAATGAAACGTACCCGAGTGAAACAATTTTTACTTTCTCACACATTTTTTAAAATGTATGACATAAAATAATTTTTCTTTAAAATCTTAAAATGTTACAAAACACGCAATAATCTCATACACGCAGAATAATTTGTCATTGACGGTTATTTTCCCAAGTCGCGCTTAAACAACCAAAGCTATTATTATTTCCGTGGCGTAAAGCCAGCTTTGAAGAAATGACCATGCAAAAGTGGCCTGCGGATACGCGTTTTTTTCAGCCATAATTCAAAATATGGCAATCATATTAGCACGCCGCATTTAACATCAATGTGGTCATCACTTAAATTGTGATGTTCTTTCTCAACAAAGACACGTTGTTTTCAATTAAAGCAATGTATTTGTAATAAACGTTTGCGTTTTTTTGATTTAGATATGCATTTACGAAAAGTATGCTCTACTAATGAAAATATATCTACTAATGTTAAAAATCATAACAGTAAAAATTTGTTTTTCTGACGTATATTTGCAAATATGACAAAAGTATAATGATGCGAAACAGATTATATTCAATATGCATTGGAGCCATTACTTTTGAAATGTTTGATATTGTCACTGACGAGGAAGAGACAATTTATTATATTATCACAGCTTGACAATTCTCTCTCAAACAATTTAGTTAGTAAAATAAGTTTGTATTACATTTCTTTTTATCTTCCTTGATATTAGTCAATCGGTTTTAAATTACTTTTTCAAATATGATATAAACAAGATTTTTCATATGCAAATAAGAAGATAATATAAAATAATATAAAATATATTATTACGTTAAAAAGAACAAAAATAATTTACAAAACGTTATTAAACGTTTTTTTATGTAGCATTATTTTTTCAATATTTTGTAAAATTTGTATAAAATATGATAAGTGATAATGTATGAAATGTAATTAAAATATAAATATTTTATATAGAGAAAAATAATTTTTTAATTGATTTAAATAAATAAAAAATTGGCTTTTATTAATTTTTCTATTTAAATATATTTGAAATATTTTTAAATTTAAATTTTTTATTAATTGAGCGAAGATTTTATTATTAATTTTATATTTGCTTTACATTGTTTGATCTCCTTATAGAATGCGAAAAAAGGAAAAAAAAAGATTTTGAATAAAGCCCATCTGCTCTCGGTGACTCTGCATATTGTCATTGAGTAGTTTCAACTTATTAAACATAACAAGACTTGCATAACCCTCTCTTTCTCTTTTCCCCTACCTTTTCCCTCACCATTACAATTTCTCTTTATTATCTATCTCTTTAATATCATTAAACAAGCAAAACAATGTCCTGCTTCGTATATGATGCCGATGCATGCATAATGTTGCATACATAAAAACATTTATTAATTGTAAACTGATGAAAAATATAAATAAAATAAAATAAATCGACTTGATTTATACTCGTATGCGGAATAGTTCAGTCTGAATTATAATTGTGCGATTCTTTTCGCTGATTTAATGAATATTATAATATATTCGAATATTATAATATATTCAAATTAATCATAATGACGTGAGACGAGGTCTCAAAACCTGAGGTAACCAAAGTTTTTGCGATAGTTTGTGTTGAAATACAGCTGTTACTATGTATTCTGACCTTTACTATAACCCCGATCGATCGCAATTGGACTCTTTATATTGACTGGCGTGACACGAGCGTTGTCCTAATGAGATTCGTCCTGCTACTCCTGTTTCGGCATTGAATTTATTAGAGTATATTAAACATTGCCAATTACAATTAACCGTTTTAATCAACGAGCTTCCAATTAGGAAAACCTCCACGTCTATCATGAAAATTATCTATAACTACTCCGCGAAGCATGCATATTTGATTAGTACTATATTATATTACTTACGAAACGAGAGGGTATGCGCACATATCACCAAATTGTCGTATTACCAAGAAGCGATATTCGATCAATTTACTCAAATAATCAATTAAACGCATCGCATGAATGGATAAAGCACACGTTGGGTATCATAAATTGGATCGGACAAAACGCGCGATGTAACACGCTGATAAATAATGGACACATTTATCAGATATTTGCTTTATCGTAAACAAGACGCGTCGCAATCATGCTCATATTGCTTTCCTATTATCGATTATTTGCAAACCACCTGCAGATAATTTCAATAACATCAGTAACAAAAGACGATCAGTAATGAGAAAAAAATTTGACGACGCGCCGAATAAGAAAATCATTTTAAAATTATCTTCCTACTTGGAGAGTATTAATAGGATATTAATAGGATATTAATTTTAACTGCTAGACAAAAGAAATCGTACAAACATCGAGGTCTACTAAAATTTTAATAAAAGAATGAAATAAATGTACAGAATAAATCAATAATACTTCCATATATATATATAATCTACGTTGACATAATTTAAATATTATTAATTCTAATTATAATTAAATCTTTGAAGATGATCAATGTAACTTGTATATGTTTTCGAAAAACAATTACATCTCTCAAACTATCCTTTATATAATGTATAAATTATATTACTTAATATTTTTATCTCTTATTTTGACTCTTGAAATATATCGATATATCGGAGAATACCATTTACCTAAAACACTTGACAGAAATTTATATATTAAATTATAATTTGATAAAACTTTTTGTATTTATATTTTGTCTTTCTGCTTTTAATTTGTTCTGTATTTATCATATTTACATATTTGTCCTTATTATACATATTTTTCGTCTAGATCGAAAAATTATTTTACTAAATTGATTAGCTTCGCGAGGGCTATTAAAAATAAAAATTTTTTGCGATTTTTGCATATATAATTGATTTTTAAAAATAAAAATTATTGTTAAAAATTTTGAGTTTAATGCATTTTTTCGTTCAGCGCGCTCGGACTCATTGTAACTATACGTCCCTGGTACAACAGTTTCCGGAGTTCCGGACGAAGGCTGTTTTTACTTTAACTTTGAATCACGAGATTATTCATAATTCGTTATTTCCGCTAATTTTTATTTCGCGATAAAATTAACAACACGATTATTACACGAAGTAATGCTGCTTTACGTTTAATTTAATTCAGAAAATGTGGCAAAAATATAGAGAAATATGTGACATCACAGACAAGGAAAATTCAGTTCCGAATATTAACATCCCTTCTTGATGATATTATTTCCAAATGGGAGACAAAAAACGATTAGAGGAAAGGAAATGATCAAAAGAAGAATCATAATAAGAGTCACTTTAAATATTTATAGCCAAAATTAATAATCGATAAAATAAATTGAGATTTATCAATAGAGAGTTCTTTTTATTCTACGGATTTCTACAAGTTTTGATACTAATATTTAATAAAACGCATCATTTCTCAATAAGATCAATATCAACCCTGTTCAAGATAAAGATTAGGTAGATAAAGGAACAGATTATTTCGCACTATAAACTTCCGTAGAATGTTATTTTTTAGAGCACAATGAATATCGCAAACTCTTGTCGAGTCTGCGAGCAACAAGCACCGTTTACGCGAAAAAAAGGCGTTCTAGTTTCGACAATGGTCAAAGTCACGGCTGAGTTAGGTGAAGGCTAAAGATAACGTGAAAGAGAATAAGAAAATGAGACGCCAACGGCGAGAACACCTGAACAAGAACAAGAACGCGATGCGATCTTCGCAAGCCTGGCAAACCTGGCTGCGTCTGGCATCGATCGTTGGTTGACGCTCCTATTTTCAGCACCGCATTGCGACCTGTCTGTTTTCGCGAGTCAAGTTACATGACGGATCCTTTTTCCCTCGAGAACGATCGCATTCTCCCTGACGAAGGATCACATCGTCGATGTCATCTGCCAACAATCCGTCGCGACATTGGCCCGTAGTACTGACGAATCGCGGATCCTCCGATTATCTGAGATACCAACGAAGTCGAGGAGGTCGAGAGTAAAAAATTTTTCCTGGTACTCACAATATAGACCTCTGCAGGACGAACATCTCGATCTCCTCGTGTGCACGCAGCTGATCGCACCTCCCACCCGACAGGATTGGCACGCGACTGCGCGGTCTTGGAGGCTCGGAGGTGCTGACCGCGCCGTATGTATCGTATCGTGTGTCGCGCTGTGTCGCATCGCGCTCGCGTCGCGCCCTCGTCAGTTCACGTTCACGTTTCGCCAACATAGGCGCATCAAAAGATGCAAAGTTAGACGTTTAAGCTTAAAATATAATTAGTTTACATCTATCGCGTATACAATGTAAATTATGTCCCAGGTAGCACAGAAAATTAAAAAAAATAATTTATTTTGAATTTCCAAATTATGAAATGTATTTCTTCCTTCATCCCGTTTCTGATCTAAAAACATTCATAAAAGTTCCATGGATTTCATTTTTAGGTCACCAATTTTGAAGCTCTTTTTCAGATACAAAAGAAAATCACATTATAATCTGTAAGAATTCGCAATCAAAATAGTTTTTATATAGTATATCTAACACCCAAGTATGTTTCAGAAATAGGATATTAGAAAATAGGAAAAGGAAATATTAAATTAATTGTTACACAAAATTAAACGAGATTATAAAAATACTTTATTTTATTCTCAAAATACTTTATTTTATCTCGGAAATCAATTTTATTACGTGAGTGTATTTGCAGGACATCACCAGAGATGCCAGAATAACATTGCGGAGTATTATTTTATTATTGTTTTACTGGAATACAGTTAAAAAATCTCATCACGTGGTGCCTTTTATTCTATCTTGTGTGCCTTGGTTTTTAGTTACGAGAAATGGAATTTCATCGCATCCATCTATTGACGATGCCGCATACTACTCGCGAGTGAGCGATTCTTTTCGAACTCATTACGAATAAAACAAGGACTTCCAAAGAAGGAAGATGTAATTTCTATTTAACTCCACAGAAGTCAAAATGTATACTTTTAGAATACATAGATAGAATCCTTTTTGAATTACTAGGAAAAAATTTTTTTAGTTCATAACGATCATATGTGGTGTTTGAGATGTCATTTATGTAAATGTAAATAATGAATAATCTCAGATAGCACAAAGGTTGAAGGGAAAGAAGTTTATAAAGAATCAGAATCAATTTTTCTTTAGGTATTCTTCAATTCATTATAATGAATACTTCGCAACTACTCTGAATATTCTGAAAATTCATGAAGAAATATAAAAGTTTTATTTGTTATAATTATTTCTTGACTATATTCAACAGATTCTATTGCGAAATATTGACTGATATGTTAATGTTATAGTGATAGTTAAAATAGTGTTAATATAATGTTATGTTGAATATAGTCAAGAAATAATTATAATATAATATAATATAATAATAAATTATAACAAACCATTAAATAGAAATAACTTTTATTTAATTTATTATTGTTCATAGTTATTTCTATTTAATGGCATTAATGATATTAATTTATATAATATTAATACAAATAAAAAATAAAATAATAAAATAGAATAAGAAGTAAAAGAGAAATAGGAGTTAATAATAAATAATAGCTAACTTCTCATAATATTATTAAATAGTATTAATATATTTATATGATAATATGTAAATATGTATGTTGCCTTATTAAAAGGGATATAATTCGACTTTAACTTTGAGTTGCTATATCGTAAATCCATTAAAAATAACGTAGTTCACGATATAAGCGAATTAGGAGATTTTAATCGACATCAAAAATTTGATTATCAAGTTGTTGTAGAACTGCTACGTTGTAAATTCACTAAAAGTGGCACGTGGTTGGTGATATATTCATTTATTTATGAATTTATTTATGAATTTATATAAAGGAGATTCTTACGAGTGAATTCCGACAAAAACGTTCACACACATGCAAACATACATAAATACATTTATGTATACATATATACATACACTCATACATAGGTCAAACAGTAGGCCACCCAAGGTCAAACTGATAAGATCAGTAATTAGATCTTTTGAAACCCTACAACTTTTATCTTTGATAGAAACACTTTTTCTTAAAATGCTTAGTTTTCGAGATATTCCGCCGTCCTGGTACTTTTTATACATCCTGTATAATAATAATATGTAATGCTACAATATCTAATATAATATAATATAATATAATAAATAAAACGAATACTAATAAATTAGGTTGTGTTCCATTTGGCACACTTATATATGACTATAAACATCAATTTATTTTTATTACTTATTTTATACTAAGGAAAGACAGAATAACGCTTACAACGCGTGAGCATCCAAAACGAATGCATTTCTTAAAACAAAATACAAGTCGGAGGTCTATAATTCGAGAGATCAAAAAGATAAAACATTGAGTCACGTATGGTCAAAGAAAGAAAGGTGAAAATTATCAAGAGTATAAATTATGTCTAAAAATCATAATATAAAATTAGTAAGTGTAAAAAGAAAATAATGTGCTTTAAAACATGTGTTTATTTGTGTACTAACAAAATTATCTTTTAAAAAATAACGCCAAGTTCACGCGCCCCTTTTCTAATTTATGTAAAAGAAAGAATTTTATACAAAAATTTCCATCTACAAAAGTTTTTTTAATAATAAATTTTATATTGATAACACAAAAGATGTGATATGAAGAACTGACGCCAACTTCTAATTTAATAAAAATAAAATTCTGATTTAATTTAATAAAATAAAAAGAACTTTACATTAAAATACATTTTATTTTGTAGTTCATTTTTATTTGAAAAGTCGTTTTATTATTTCTACAAAAAACATGATATTAAAAATTGGCACAAACTTTTAATTATATAAAGTAAAAAAGAAACTTTGCAAAGGTGAAAAAAGATGTTATTAATTCAAAATTAATGTCAATTTGTAGTTGCCAAAAAAATTTTATTAAATTATTGTACTTGTGTTTATATAAAAATAAAACACGTACGTAATAAAATACATACTTACTGTATTATATTGCACTTTTATCTTTTCATATTAATAATATATATATTATTTTTTAAAATATTTGTAAATAAATTTTTTATATAATTTTTATTTATATAATTTTCTTTAACATTATGTAAATATAATATTAAAAAAAATTTATTAATATTAAAACATATGCGTTTATACTGGATAACATTCTAATAAAATAAACTCTTAAGTTTCTTGCATTATTTATGTAAAAAATGTGTCATTAATTAATAATTAATTATATATTTCACTAATTTTATTTAGTTAATATTAAAAAAGAAATGTTTTAAAAATAAAAAATCTTAAAATATATTAAATTTTAATTCAAACTGTTTTCTATTTGTTTGTCACATAATTTAGTGTTATTATTAAAAGTAGTTTTAATGCGACTCGGGCGCGCCAAGTTTTTGTACGTCGTTTTTTTTTCTTACACATCAGATTTTCTTTTATATTTTATTTTTATATAAACACACGTACAATAATTCAATAAAATGTTTTTGGCAACTACAAATTGACATTAATTTTGGATTGATAACATCTTTTTTCATCTTTGCAAAGTTTTTTTTCTATTTTATATAATTAAAAGTTTGTGCCAATTTTTAATATCATGTTTTTTGTAGAAATAATAAAACGACTTTTCAAATAAAAATGAACTACAAAATAAAATGTATTTCAATGTAAAGTTCTTTTTATTTTATTAAATTAGAAGTTGGCGCCAGTTTTTTATATCACATCTTTTAGTTGTCAATATGAAATTTATTATTAAAAAGATTTTTGTAGATAGAATTTTTGTATAAAATTCTTTCTTTTACATAAATAAGAAAAGGAGCGCATGAACTTGGGGTTATCTTTTACCTTTTTTAAAAGGTAATTTTGTTAGGATATCATTTTTTTTAGTAACTAATAGTAACTAATAATCTATTATTTAACATATTTGAAACATTTTTATATCTTATATATACTAGAAGGAACATACAATTATTAATTATTTTTTAATAATCTTTTGTAAAAAAAAATATATATATATATATATATATGTATACATTTTTTGCTCCTCTAGGCAATTTTTTCTTGTTAATTTGCGCATCATCAATGTCTATCCATCCATTAAAAGTTTTATCTCTACATATACTTGTATAATGACCATCTTCAATAGATGATTTATGATGAAAAATGGCATTCCAAAATGGCATCATTACTTTATAAAATTATCCCTCTATTGATATTATAGTTGTTGGTACTGCACGCAAATTAAATTAATCTATTTTTATTAATTTACCATTTTGTTCTGAAAATAATTATAAATATTTCGTGTCAATGTTAATTTATTTTTAAATATTGTATCTTTTCCTGTACAATTTTTACATAAGAGTGATACTATCCCGAAAAAATAATATTTAATAAATCATTAAGAGCGTAATTGTTTTTCTTTAAATTAGTAATGGGAATTGAAATAAGAACATTATTATTAATAATAACAATTGTATTATCACAAGTTTTGCACCGTATAGTGAAACGTATTTGATGTTTAAGTAGTTTTTTATATAATCATATTTTTCACAGATAGCTATGAGAAATTGAGCATCTTGTTTTATACAGCTGAAAAAATTACTTCTTGTCGTACTGTAAATGTATTAAAATCAGATATTCATATCGATTCATTAATATATCTAAAACATTTAATTTATCACACTCAAAAATTTGTTTTCTAATAACATTTAAATGCAAAATACATTGCAAAACTGCATTTGCGTAAGATGAAACTTTATCTTTATTTTGGAATCCATGTATTACCGAAACAGTATTTTTTTGAACTGTTTCATGTAATTCTTGAACAGAAGAAATAATTTTTGATCCATAAAGTATCTTTTATTTTAGTATATTTTTGTTTTGAAATAATAATCAATTTCGCTTCTGATTTATACATTTGTTTTAATCGATTATATTCAATAATTGCATCTTCACTAGCTTTTATAGAGATGAGGGATCGTAATTAATTAAATACAAATCTTCTCTAGATGTTACTCGTGACAAAGCAAATAAATTTGTTCTGTATTAAATACAGAATTACCAATGTTCATAATAGCATTTTGTAAACTTAATCCTTGGCTTTTATAAATAGTGATTTCATAACTTAATGATAATGGAAATTGTTTTCTGATAGGTTCTATCCTATAAATTTTAATTTAACTTAATTAACTTAATTTATAATAAATCAATTTATAAAATAATAAACTACTAAAAATATTTTTTTTTATTGCACTTTTCTAAATTCTAAAAAAAATTATTAAAGAAAATTTAATACCTAATACTCAAATTATTACACATATAACTAATGGTAAAATAATTTTTCAACATAAATATATCAATTCATCATATCGCATTCGGGGTAATAACCCTTGTATAAAAATAATTAAACTTATTATAAAACCAATAAAAACAAATATAGAAATATCTTCTAAATTAGTAAATATTAATGAATATAAATACCTAAAAAAAAATAATTATCTCATACTCTGCTATAAAAATTAATGCAAAGCTCCCCCTAAAATACTCAATATTAAATCCAGACACCAGTTCCGATTCACTTTCAATAAAATTTATTGGTCTTTGATTTATCTCAGCTAAAATTCTCAAAAAAAACACTAAAAGTATAGAAAGAAATATAGAAAACAAAAATCAATCACCTATACCTTGTCAAATATTAAAATCTTTTAAAGAATACCTCTCAATTAAGATTAATATAATCAAAATAATTATAATCAATTTAACTTTATATGATAATGTTTGAGCAACAACTTGTATTGACCCCATTATTGAATATAAAGAATTAGAAGATCATCCAATTATTATATAAATATATCTTATTAATCTTAAAATAATAAATATTAATAATACTGAATAATTTATATAATAAAAATTGGTAATAAATGGTCTTAAAATTCATATAACAATTATTAAAAAAAAATTAAAACCGGACATCTATAATAAATTAAATAGTTTGATTTATTAAGAAAATACCTCTTTTCTAAATAACTTAATAGCATCACTAAATGGCTGTAAAATTCCTCCAACTCCAACTTTATTAGGTTCTTTACGTAATTATATATCCTAAAATTTTTCGTTCCAATAATATTAGAAAAGCCCAACTAAAATATTTACTAACATAATTAATATGCCAATAACATTCAAAAATATATATCAATAAATTCTTTCTATAATTATTACTTATATAAAATAATATTTATATTTATTTAAATTCTAAATTTAAAGCATTAAATCTGCCAAAGTAATTATAAACTATCTAAATAATTTTTTTATTATTTTAATTAAATTATTTAAAAAATAAAGTCCTTTTATACAATTATAATTAAATTTTTTATAGATAGAAACCGATCTAGCTCACGTCGATCTAACTCAAATCATGTAAGATTTTAAAAGTCGAACAGACTTAAATATAAACTTCTGCATTTAATTTTTATCTTAATTCAACATCGAGATCGCAAACACTTTTATTAATATGAACTCTCCAAAAATATTACGCTATTATGTTACGCTGTCCCTGAGGTAATTAATTCTACTATAATAAAAAAACCATTCTACATAAATCTATAAATTAATATCATTTTTATTTATATAGTTTACTTAATATAATAATCCTCTCAACTAAATTAAAATCTTTATTTTATCTCAAAACCTCAAATAAAAATTCTAATAAAATTCTACAGGGTCTTCTCGTCCCATAAATTCATCTAAACTTTTTAATTTAGTCACAAAATTCTAATCATCAATTTGAGACAGTAAAGATTTCATTGATTCATTCATTCCAGCTTCCAATTAAAAAATTACTGATTATGCCTTTGCATAGTCAATTTACTGCAGCCATTTAAAATAAAAATTCATAGGACAGAGCTGACCTTATATTATAATCAAAAGATCATGTTTTTATTAAACATGTGAATCTATTAAATTTGTCGAGTTATTTAAATTAATTTACCAAATAATTCTCACTTTATTATTTTAATAATAATGTTTTTTTTATATCAACACTACTAATAAATCTATACTTATATTAACATTTTATTATTACTTCAATAATTATAATAATTTCTTCCTTAACTAATTAAAGTACATTATTCAAATATTATAAATCTTACTATATCAATAAATTATTACATTTTTATTAAAAAATCTTATAAATATTTCAAATCTTATAAATATTTTTCAGCATATATTTTAATAACAACAATTTTAATTAAATTTATAGTTCATCCCATAAATTATAAATCCAGTCATACGTTATCTACTAGTATATTTAAATAAAATAATTCACTAAATAGACAATTTATTAAAATTATAACAATTTAATAAAATAAATTAATTAAAATCTATTCTATTCCACTATACAATTAATATTTATCATCCCACACATTCATACAGCCAAATAAAAATTAAATTTATTCAAAAAGAACTAGATATCTCTAAAATTGACTAAAATCTTTTCTCTAAAAAATTATTAATAATAATTATTTTACATTAACTATCATATTCTTCCTAGCTCTTCTAAATTCGAGAATATTTTTATAAATAATAAAAACATAATTTATTAATCCCTGATACAAAAGGTAAAATAAATAAAATTATCTTCCTTATATTAAATCTTTTTTATTTACATTACTTAACTTTATAATTATAAAAAAATTATTTCTTCATTTATTACTATAACTAATCTCCAAACAAATATAATTTTATTTAATAAATAATTACATTATCCTCAAAATAATTAATTTTTAAATTTAGAATTAAAACTAATTTTATCTTCTTAAATTCAATAGTAATATCCCAATAAATCCCTTTAATGAAATTTTATCTAAATACATTTTCCAATATATTTACTATGTTACGACTTCTCTCATTCATGAATTAATGAGAATGACGGGCAATTTGTACACATTATAAATCTATTATCAATTAATAATCATACCAAATTTACAATTAAATTCTCTTTCAACTAATTATTAAAAACTAATATTCGAAATTTACTATAATTTACTAAACTGTAACTCATTTTAAACCTTGTCCAAACTACATTTTGATTTGAATTCAAATTAAATACTAAAAATTTTTTAATTATTAATTTAATAATATAATTTTAAAACAACAATATATAAATTTTATAAACAGGTTCATCCTATCGTGGATTATCACGATATTATTATTTACACAAGTTCCTCTAATTAACTGTTACGTCCGTGGTTCTGGAGGAAAGATAATACCTTTCGTCAGGAAGAGGAGAACTCGGGTCGACGCACGGAACCTTTTCTGTTCTCACGGAACGACGTCGTGAGGTCGATCCGCGAATCGAACGCGCGTTAAGGGGGACAGGAATCGGGTCAGCATCGGTGACGTTATTACTCTTGCCTGCCTTGAATCTCTTTTACCAGGGATGGATCCCTCATGCGATTCTCAGAGAGTCGTGAATGGTTTGGGGTCAAGTTTTAGGGTAAAGAAATTGAGACGGAATTCGAGTTAACTGATTTAATAATAATAAAAAAAATGAATTACAATGTTATTCGGAAATTTCTCTGTGTACATTGAAGGGTTGAAATACTGGTTACAAAAAAGAAAAAAAAAGTTTTTATACATAAATTTTGAATAATAATAAATAATAACAAACAAAGAAAATCTGGATTTTATATACCCAATTGTTATATATCCAATTGGGGTAAAAAATTGGTGATCGCGAGCATGTCGATGGGATCGAGTTGCAGGTGTGGCGGGGGATCAGGTGAGCCTTGCGGAAAGCCTTGACTGGGACGAGGTAGGGGAGAGGATCACGGGAAATATACATGGGGATGGTATCGGTAATTTAGTGTTTTGAGATCTGATCCCAAAACTGGCTGTCGGGTTTGAATCTTCTTTTAATGAAGAAGGTGCCAGGAGGTGGATGGGTGGGAGAGCGGGGAAATTGGCGGACGAGATTGAAGAACTTCTCCACGTCGAAGTTCTCTGGAGTACATTGTCTTTCAAAATCTGCCGCGAAGCGGAGGGCGGTGGCGTACTGTTGCAAGGTGATGTTAGCTAGTTTCGGTTCTACGCCTATCAACTGCTCCGCAAGTTCTTCGGCGTGGCCGGTTTTGCGACGAATCCGCTTATTATAGACTTCTCCCGACGGTGTCGCAATGCCCGTTTCGTTCGTCTATTCGGGATGGCGTTCGTTTGGTTCATTATGTAAAAGAGAGTCAGATGAAAGAGAATGTGAGGCGAGAGTGGTAAAAAAGGAAATTGAGGAATCGTGATAAGGCAGCTTCACCGAATCAATCGGCGGCTTGCCAGGTTGGAATGTTGTGGAATCGGGGGAGGCAGCTTCACCGAGTTAATCGGCGGCTTGCCAAGTCGGAGTGTGAAGAAATCGGGGAAGGCAGCTTCACCGAGTTAATCGGCGGCTTGCCAATTTGGAATGTTGGAGTGTTTTAATGAAATAAATATGTAGAGGTCGCGAACCAAACAGCCAGTCTACCGCGGGAAAAAGTGATAAAGATGAACTTACTTTTATTGTAGCGGCCGCTGGTGATGGACGAGAAGTGTAAAGGCTAGGCTGGATCGAATCACACGAAAAATGTAAGAATCGCGCACAGATTCTAACTGATAAAGAGATTTTTCGACAACTTCGGATGGTCCCGTCCGTGAAGGCGTGGAGCGATGAGAAGCGGGAAGAAAGTGATCCGCTCCAAGTCGCGGTTTTTAAAGGGTTTCCGAAGGGGTGGGAATATCTGAGGATGTGATGGATTTCCACGTTGGCTTGTCGAATGATAGTTTAGAAAAATTGTGAGTATAGAGGAAGGAGGGGAGCGGTGTTCTGTGAATTGTGGTTGTTTTTATATTTCCAGATTTCCTAACGAATGATGGAATTAGTAAAAATTTTCCCGCCATTCCACACCCTCAATCATTCATTGGTGTGGCCGCCAACGGCCGCTAATCGTTTCTTCTTGATTGGCGTTTCCCTTAGTTTCCCCACCAATTTAGGGAGTATCACCCTCGAACGATCCGACGCGTTTCTTATCCGTTAGGAATTTGCTTTTGTTAATATTAATTTTTTATTGGTAGGTCATAAACTTGTCGGTGCTGACAAAGCTGTTTATCCCAAGAATTTTTTTTGATAGTGAGACATATCTCGAGAGGAATTTTTGTTTATTTATTTAGGGTTTCCTTAGATCGTTCAAAGCGCTTCGTTTACAGATTAGCAGCCATTGTTTTTTTTTGTTTTTCGAAAGAGAAGAATTCGTGAAGTCCCCCGGACGTAACATAACTATAACACCGTCAAATTTAATAATTTTAATGATTTCACATTTAATCACTAGTTCCTTAAAATCTTTATTTTGAATAATAGGGTATCTAATCCTAGTTTTTCAACAAATCTTTCATTAAATAAATCATATTTTCAATAAATTTTCAATAAATTTCTCATTAAATTAATTATTAATTATTTTACCAAATAAATTAAAATCAAAAATAAATTCATTCTACATTAAAATATAATATACTTTTTCTTTATTTAACAAAATTAATCTAATTTATTCAAAATAATAGTATAACCGCAATTGCTGGCATTACTTTTATTACCTTTACCAATAAAAATTACTAATATTAATTTCCTAATAATTTTTCAAATTAAATATAAACCTCCTATTCAAAATAATCATTATTTAAATAACATACATTATTTTAAATTCTCAATAAAAAAAACTTTATATATATTTTCATTATTAAAATAAATTTATTAAACATAAATTAAATCTTAACAAATTTTTTTCACTTTCATATAAATAATTTTTAGCATTTTTACATCTCTAAACTAAACTTAATATAAATAATATTTATTTTCAATTAAACCATTTACACTATTCCTCCTAATCCCTAAAAAGAAATACATTTAATAAATAAATTTTATAATAATTTTATAAATCTTTTTATTGTAAATAAAATATTTTATTTAAACTAAATTAATATTAAACATGTAACAAAATAATTTTCTATAATTTAAATTTTTAATATAAATAATATATTAAATTATAATTTATTTTTAGTTAAATTTTTTTTATAAATAATTAAAATAAATTTATTATACCTTATATATATATTTATGAAATATTTATATGTATATATAAATATTTTATATATTATGTAAAACTAATTGAAAAATTATTCATTTTTTTTATAAAATATTTTATTGAAAATTGAAAAAGCTTTAATGGAATAAAAATTAATATTTAAAATAAATTATAATGAAATCTTCTCAAAATCCAGCAAAATCCTCTCAAAATCAAGCAAAATTCTTTCAAAATCCTCTCAAAATCCTCTCAAAATCCTCTCAAAATCCTCTCAAAATCCTCTTAAAATCCTCTAAAAATCAAACAAAATCCCAAGATTTTGCCCTTTTTTATATATTCTATTTTTATATTGTTCATATTTTTTTTCAGCTTAATTATTTTCAAATACACTAATTTTTCTATCATTAAAACATAGTATATTACAATACATAATGTTTAATTTACTTTAATTCACATTTACATACTATTACTATATTTATATTATATTTCTATTTCTACACCTCAAGACTTGTCAAAAAAATATCTTATTATAATTTTAATAAAAATTCTTCTACTTAAAAATTAAAATTATTTCTACTAATTTAACAATTTTAATATATATACAATTATTGTACACAAAACTTTTATTTATTTTGCTCATCAATTCTATATTTAATGTTAATCCTAAAATAAAAAAAGTTTTTTTTAAATTAAATTTATCTTCTCTCAATTTTTATATTGCCCATAAACACTTCCTTAAATCTTCTAAATAAATTATATAAATTTATTAAAAATTTATTAAAATTTATTAAAAAAAACTTTATATAAATAAAATAGGTAAGCTAAATTTTAAGCTTTTAGACTCATACTCTAACTATAGATATTATATATCTCCTATTTATTTCAACTTATAATCAACAATTTCTAATTTTTAATAAAATGCCTGATTAAAAGGTTTATTTTGATAGAATAAATAATGCAATTTTTATATTGCTTTCATTATTAATTTTAATATATTTAATTTCTATCTTTTATATATTTACATAACTAATTTAATATTAACTATTTAATTAATTAAACTTAATTTATCTATTTTATTTGTCAAAAAATTATCCTTTCTATATTTAATAGAATTAAACTATTTCAAAAAATTTCAAAAATTTATATTTATTATTTCATTTTTTATTAATACATTCTTACCTAATTACCATATTATATTAAATATCCTACTTATTTTATATTTTAATCATTATAACCTTTAAAATCTTAAATTATTTTATTATTATTTTTCTAATATATTTATCTTTTATTAGATTATTCCTTAATGATCTATTCATTATCTGATTTATTATATATTATATATTATATATATATATATTATATATTTCTATATATATATATATATATAAATTACTAATTTTCTCTTTATTATTATAATAAATTTTTCAATAAATAATAAAAAAATTTTTTTCTATTTCATTATTCAATTTTTATTATCATTATCATTTTTATAATATTTCTGTTAATCTAATATTTATGTCCTTATTATTAAAATTAGGGATACCCCCTTTTCACCTTTGAATCTATTAGTAGTAATTTTATTTCTTGCCCTTTACGGAGTACAAGAGAACCCCCGTTTCTCTTACAAACTTCTCATACACGCCATACATAAACTCCGCACGCTACTCCGCTCGCCTCCGCCGCACGTCGCCGCCGCACGCCACCGCCGCTCGTCACACTCGCACACCCCTCGCCACTCCACGCCTTCCCATTCTTTTCACTATTCTTCTCCTCTGCATACTCGCTTTCCTTCACTCTCACTCTCTTCCTCTCACTCACCTCTCCCTCTCATTCCTCTCTCTCTCTCTCTCTCTCTCTCTCTCTCTCTCTCTCTCTCTCTCTCTCTCTCTCTCTCTCTCTCTCTCTCTCTCATACTTGCCTTCCGTCCGTCCGTCTTCAGTCTCCCCTTCCCTCTCCTCTCCCTCCTCCCCCCTCCTTATCTGCAATCTTTTCATCCAAGCCTCCCCCCTTCCATCCTCCTCTAAAATTTCTAAAATCTTTTCCCTACCTTCCTCCCTCTCCTCCCTTATACACATCTCCACCACGTGTTCCCATGTCTCCTCTGCCCAGCTACAAATCCTACATCTCCTATTTTCCTCTTTTTCTCAATATCTCACTCCCTAGCCTGAACCTCGCTACCCTCATCATTCTTTTCTCCTTTCCCTTCTCCCTTAGGTATCTCGGTACCCCCAACACTTTTATCTCCTTATACCATACATTCCATCTCGAGCTCTATACCTTCTCAAATCTCTCCTGCTGCTGCACCTCCATGTCTCTCCTCTCTATCTCTTCTCTCCACTCCATGCCTCTCTTCCTTTGTCTTCTTACCCACTCCACCGACACCCCTCTCTCTCTATAAAAATCCCTTCTCTGTCTTTCCCATTTCGACTCCTCTTCCTCCCTTTTACCCTTTATTTCCTCCCAACATTTTCTCGCTCATTCGCTTCCTCCTCCTTCCTCCAACTTCCCCTCATCGCTCTCCTTCCTAATCTTGTCCTCATCTTCTCTCTTTTCACTTCCTCTCTCACCATGTAGAGCCTGGTGTTCTCCCGTCCATCCTCACATACATACACTACCTCTTTTACTTCCTCTATCTCTTCTCCTTTCCATCTCCAACTCATCTTCCTCCCCCCTCCCCTCTTCCCAAACTTCACTATCTTCGTTTTCTTTGTGTTAAGCACTAACCCTTTCCCATTTAAGTATCTCTCTAACCTTCTCATCAGTCATCTCATTCCTTCCTCATCTTCTGCTAACATCACCAAGTCATCCGCATCCCCAACACCTTCAGTTCCCCCCCAACCTTACTTCCCCTATCCCATCTTTTCCCAAACTCTCCTCTATGTCCACTATCATTAGGTTAAAAAGCATCGGGCTCAATGGACACCCCTGTCTGACCCCCTTCTCCGTCCAGAACCTCTTTCCACTTGTTCCCCCTACTCTCACTACGCTCCTCGTTTCCTCATAAATTTCCATAATCCTCTCTCAGCCTTCTACTCACCCCTCTTTCCTCTAAACTCCTTCCCAGGAGTTAGAGTAAACTACCCCCCTGTCCGCTAAGTCAAATGTCGCCTTCAGGTCAATAAACATTGCTATTAAACTCTTATTTCTTCCTATCTCTCTCTCCACCACATAGTTTAGCGCATATATATATTATCTACCATACTATCTACCCCCTTCCCTTTCTAAACCCCGCCTGCCCGTCTGGTATCATCCTCCCTTCTTCTATTTTCTTCTTTAATTTTTCCACCAGCACTATCACATATATCTTATACGCAGATGGCATCAACGTCACCCCTCTATAGTCCTCCACCTTCCTCGCCCCCCTCTTCTTCGCGATCGGCACTATTATCCTCGCCTTCCATCTCTCTGGGAAACCCTCCCTCCTCCACATTCTTTTACATATTTCTCCTTGTCCTGAATTGTATTGTTGACTTGTTGTTCTAAACACGTTATTGCGATAAATATCATCACATGCCTCGGTAGTCGAAAGGATAAGATGCCTGCCCAGTAAGCAGGAGATCCAGGTTCGATTCCTGGCTGAGGTGATATTTTTTCGCAAAAATAATTACGAATTTTCACGACTGATTCGTGATCGGGCCCCGTCGTGACGCACACCCTCCCTTCTTATTCGGAGGCTCGAGCCATGCTTGATGCAATCTCTCCTGTCATGCTCCAGGAGGATTAGTTATATATTTGCCAATGGCGTTGGAGGGTGTCGCCGCTGCAGTCCGACCTGCATCCATCGAGAGAATAGGATCATCATCTCTCTGGAGTACCGGTCGTGGGGATTCGAGAAAATATACATATATATATACATATATATATATATATATATATATATATATATATATGTATATTGTAATATATGTATATGTGTGTATATCATTGTATTGTTGACTTGTTGTTCTAAACACGTTATTGCGATAAATATTATCACATGCCTCGGTAGTCGAAAGAATAAGATGCCTGCTCAGTAAGCAGGAGATCCAGGTTCGATTCCTGGCTAAGGTGATATTTTTTCGCAAAAATAATTACGAGTTTTCACGACTGGTTTCGTGGTCGGGCCCCGTCGTGACGCACACCCTCCCTTCTTATTTAGGTCATCCTTTCGCCTTTCTCCCTCTTCATAACCACACTTCATTTCTTATCCCATTCTCCCTTGTTGCTTTCCCTTTTTTCAGTCTTTTTATGACCCTACTTACTTCCTCCTCCTCCAGTTCCTCCTTTCCTTCTTCTCCTTCTCCCCTTACCTCCCTTCCCTCCTTTTTCCTTTCCTCCCCTCTTCTCCCCCTGACCTCTTGTCCCATCAGCATTTCCCTAAAATACCTGTCCCACTCTTCTATCCCTATTTCCCTATTCACCTCCACCCTGTAATCCTCCCCACTTCCCGTCCCTCTCTTCCATTCCTCTAATCTTCTTTCCACCTCCCTTTTCTTCTTTCTGCACTCCCCGTCCCATCATCCCCTCCTTCCTTCCTTCCACTTTCTTCTTTTTTCTACCCTCACCTCCTTCTTAATTCTTCTTTTCTCTTCCCTCATCTCCTTCTTAATTCTTCTTGTCAGCTCTTCCAATTCCTCGTTCACCCCTTCCTTCTCTATCTCTATCCCTTCTGTTCTTCTTTTAAATTCCTTCCTTGCCTCCTCCGACCATACCTCTCTCTCTATCCACTCCTCTTTTTCTTTTCTTCCCTCCCCCTCTCTCTCCCTAACTAAATCCACCGATTGGTGATCCGACTTCACCTCACTCCTTACCTCCATCCTCTCTACCTTTTCCCAGGTCTCCCTATCCCCTATCACATAATCGATGACTGTTCCTCCTCTCCCTCTAGTAAATGTTATCTCTCCTTCCTCATCTCCTTCTATCACTCCATTCATTATGTCCTCCTTCTTCCACCCATCTCACCAATTCTTCTCCTTGTTTATTTGTCACTCTCTCCCCTCCTCTCCCTCCCTCCTTTCCCCCGTCCGCGCATTGAAGTCCCCTCCCACTATCCACCCCGTCTCTCCTTTCCCTTCCTCCTCCATTCTTATCCTCTCCAAGACTTTCTTCATCCTCTCCCCCCTCATGTCCCCACCCTGCATCTCTCCTCTTTTCACTTTATTTCTTTTATCATCAAACCTTCTTCTTCCACCCCTCCTTTCTCTCCTTCCAACTCCCTTCTTATTCCCTTTCTATATACTTCCTTTCGCCCTCCCTTTCTTACCCTCTTTTTTCGCCCCTTGTACCGACCACCCAAACTCTCTTGGAACTCTCTCCTTCCAAAATTCTCATTCCTTTCCCTCCACGTCTCCATGTCTCTACCAACCCAATCACATCCCATTCCTGAATTCTTTCCCAAAACTCTTCATCCTTCCCCTTTACGTCCATTCCTGGCTGAGGTGGTATTTTTTCGCAAAATAATTGCGAGTTTTCACGACTGGTTCGTGGTCGGGCCCCGCCGTGACGCACACCCTCCCTTCTTATTCGGGGGCTCGAGCCATGCTTGATGCAATCTCTCCTGTCGTGCTCCAGGAGGATTATTTGTATATTTGCCAATGGCGTTGGAGGGTGTCGCCGCTGCAGTCCGACCTGCATCCATCGAGAGAGTAGGACCATCATCTCTCTGGAGTACCAAGTAGCTCTTAGTGGAGTAGTGAAGTAGATTCTACCGCTCCTACTTGCGAGATGGTGCACATAAGAAACGTCAGTCTCGACACGAAAGGGTGAAGTGCATTCGAGGGGATGGGACCATCATCTCTCTGGAGTACCGGTCGTGGGGATTCGGAAAAGAATACATGTATATATGTATATTGTAATATATATATATGTGTCATTGTATTGTTGACGTGTTATTCTAAACACGTTATTTGCGATAAATATCATCACATGCCTCGGTAGTCGAAAGGATAAGATGCCTGCCCGGTAAGCAGGAGATCCAGGTTCGATTCCTGGCTGAGGTGGTATTTTTTCGCAAAATAATTGCGAGTTTTCACGACTGGTTCGTGGTCGGGCCCCGCCGTGACGCACACCCTCCCTTCTTATTCATCCATCCCCGCTACGTTCCAAAAACCTATTTTTATCCCTTCTCCCTTCCTGCTCCTCTTTCTCTTTCCCTCATCTTCTCTTCCTCCCACTCCTTCCCATCCCTCTCTTCCTTCGCTCTCCTCTCTACCCACTACCTTTAATTTCCCGCCCTTTCCTTCTCTTCTTCCTTTTCCTTTCTCCCTTCCTCTCCCTTCCTCCCTCCACCCTTTCACCTGTCCCCTCCCATCCAATAATTTTTTTTTCTCCTCATCCCATCTCCATCATCTCCCCTTCTATATTCTCCCATACTCTCCTATTGTTCCTTCTCTCCCTTCTTGCCAGTTCCTCCAATCTCCACTGCATCGCTCTCTCCTTCCTCGTCCAATCATCCTCTATCCTCACCGTTTCGTCTCTTATCATTGCTTTCTTCTTCATCACTTCGATTTTTCCTTTTCTGTCCTTCATCCTTACTATCGCCATTCCTCTCCCCTTCCCTATTTCCCTGATGTCTTCAATCCTTGCCTCTATCTCCATCCTCTCCCATATCTTCTCTATCGCCTTCCTTATCCCTCCTTCTTTCACCTCCACTCTTTTTATCAAAACATTTCTCCTCCTTCTCTCTCTTTCCTCCATTTCCCTCCATCTTTCCAAGTTCCTTATTTTCCCCTCCAACTCCGCTTCTTCTTTTTTCCTCTCTCCTCTCCCTTCCCTTCCCTCCTCTTCTTTCTTCCCTCCCTCTTGCATCTCCATCTTTTCCACCTTTCCTCTCATATTTCTTATCTCCTATCTCAATTCCTCACTCTCTCTCCTCCAGTTTTCCTCCTTTTTCTTTATCTCCGCCTTCATCTCTCTCATCTCCTCCTTCAGCTCTTCCCTCTGATCTCTCATCTCCTTCTCCACCTCCCTCACCTCCTCCATAATCTCTCTCAGCATTCCTTTTATATCTTCCCCCTCCGCCTGTGCTCTCTTCGTTACCTTATATCTGTTTCCTGTCTCCTCTCCTCCTATCTCCTCTCTCTTTCTTTTTACGAAATCTTTCATATTTTTACGCTACTCACACTTGCGCTTCTTTCGCTTTCCAATAATCCCACCGCCTTACTTGAGCGCCCTGGCCCTCTTTTCATCTCTTCCATCCTTCCTCTCTACTCTTCGCCTACTCTATGCCGGCGCTGCACTCTCACGCACCCTCCTTCTCCTCTCTTCCACACCACAGTCTATGCCACCGCCCGCCCGTTTCTCTTGACTTTTTCTTGCCCCTCTCCCTCTAACTCCTCCACTTCTTGCCTCCCCCTTCACTCTCCCCTTTGCCCTTCCCCTTTCTCTCACTGTCCCTATCACACTCTCCTTTCTTCCTCCGCTCTAAATCACTCCTTTTCTCATCTTAATTCATACTCCTCTCTCACGTGTCTAATATCTCGCTTACCGGAAACGGAATTCCCACCTTTGAATATCTATTATTTGTCCTTATCTATCTTGAATAATTCTTTTTATTCTATTAACTATTCTATTAACTATTCAAAAATTAACCCCTTTTTATACAATTAGTTTATTAAATAATAATATTACTACCAATATTATTTTAATATCTATTCTTCTTATATCCTCCATTATCCCTCCATTCATAATAATAAAAACAACAAATTTTAAAATACTATTATCATATTCATCAATTAATCAATCAGGATGATTAATTTTACTAATTTTTCTTAAAATCCATTATATGAATCATATATTTTATATTTTATAGATCAATTTTAATAATAATTATTTTTTTTATATAAATATAATATCAACTACATATTCAATTATAGTTATAGAAGAAACTTTATAACAGAAAACTTAATTCATATTCTATATATATTAAATTTAAGTGGTCTGCCACCCTTTTCTTTATTCTTCATAAAATGATATAGAATATTTAACTCAATCTCAAATACAAAAATATTTTTTATTTTTATTATTATAATATTTAGTTCTTTAATAATACTATATTTACACAAATATAATACTCAATTCATTATTTTTATACAAGTCTACCAACAAATTACTTACTTTAAATAATAATAAATATTCTATTATCATTATTATCACCTTTATGAATTATTACTTTTATATTTTTATCAATTATCATTTTTTTTTAGTTAAAATAAGATTTTAAGTTAATTTAAACTATCAGCTTTCAAAGCTCAAAATATAATTTTTTTATAAATCTTATATCATAAAAATTATTTTAATAATAATCTAATTTTAATGTAATGATTTTCTTAATTAACATTTCAAAAAATTGTATAAAAAAAATTACTTTCTTATTTCCTATAATTATATATTATAACCTCCTACTCTTATACACCTCCATAAACTTTATTATTTATTTTAATTTAATTAAAATTAATTTAATTTATTTAATTTTTTATCTGACAAATAAATTAAATTACTAAACATCTATTAAAATTATCATCATTAATCATTATTCTAAATTTATTTTTATTTCAAATAACAATTTTAAAAACACTATATTTATTATTTTTTTATTACTATTTTAAAAATATAATAAATAAAATTATATTTATTAAATTTTAATAATAACTTATTCGCCTAAACTTCAAATAATATTCATTAATTAACACTATTAATTATATTTTAATTTATCTATATGCTTATAAAATTACTATTTTTCAGCAATTTTTTTATTATTATAAAATTTAAATAAATTTCCATTATCTTTAAAATCTTTTACTACTTAAAAATTATTTTTTTTAATTAAATAAATATTTTAAAAACAAATTATATTAAATAATTTAATTATAATATAACCTCAATTTTCATAACCACTATTCTAATATATATTAATACAATATTTTATTCTTATATTTCTTTAAATTTGCAATTTAAAATTTTAATTAAACTATAATATAAATGTTAGAAATAATTTTAATTTTTAATAATTTTAGAAATAATTTTACAATTTATTACTTAAATCAAACATAACATTTTTAAAATATAAAACATTCTTATATAATTATAATTATAAATATTAATTATATAAAATTTACTAATTGCACTTTATATTATTATTATTAATTTTAATTTATTCATTTAATTCAATTTTTAATTCATTCTTTGACCCAAGGGGAGGAGACCCTATTATTTTAATTCAAATTTATCATCTTAAATAAATAATTTATTATAATATATGAATAAATGATTATATTCTACAAATCATAAAGATATTGGAATTCTTTACTTTTTATTTGCTATTTGAGCTGGAATAATTGGTTCATCTATAATTATTCGTCTTGAACTTGGTTCATGTAACAGTTTAATTAATAATGATCAAATCTATAATACATTAGTTACAAGACATGCTTTTATTATAATTTTTTTATAGTTATATCTTTTATAATTGGAGGTTTTGGAAATTTTCTTGTCTCTTTAATATTAGGGACTCCTGACATAGCTTTCCCTCGAATAAATAATATAAGATTTTGATTACTTCCACCATCAATTTCTTTATTAATTTTAAGAAATTTTATTGGAAGAGGAGTTGGTACAGGATGAATTATTTATCCTCCTCTTGCCTCAAATATCTTTCATAGAAACCTTTCAATTGATATATCTATTTTTTCTTTATATATTGCTGGTATATCTTCAATTCTTGGTGTTATTAATTTTATTACAACAATTTTAAATATACATCATGTAAATTTTACTATAGATAAAATTTTCCTACTAGTATGAGCTATTCTTATTACTGCAGTACTTTTATTATTATCCCTTCCTGTCCTTGCTGGAGCTATTACTATATTATTAACTGATCGAAATTTAAATACTACATTCTTTGACCCTTTAGGGGGAGGAGATCCTATTTTATATCAACACTTATTTTGATTCTTTGGGCACCCTGAAGTTTATATTCTTATTCTACTTGGATTTGGATTAATTTCACATATCATTATAAATGAAAGAGGAAAGAAAGAAACATTTGGCTCTTTGGGAATAATTTGTGCTATAATTGCAATTGGATTCCTAGGCTTTATTGTCTGAGCTCACCATATATTTACAATTGGACTAGATGTAGATACTCGAGCCTATTTTACTTCAGCTACAATAATCATTGCTATCCCAACAGGTATTAAAATCTTTAGATCTTTAGATTTCTACACTTCATGGTATAAAAATCAATTACAACCCCACACTTTGATAATCTATAGGTTTTATTTTTCTTTTCACAATAGGAGGAACTTACAGGAATTATATTATCTAATTCATCTATTGATATTATTCTTCGTGACACTTACTATGTTGTTGCTCATTTCCACTCATGTCCTCTCTATAGGTGCTGTTTTCGCAATTATTGCTAGCTTTATCCACTGATTTCCTTTAATTTCCGGATATTCTATAAATACATTTTATTTAAATATTCAATTTTTATCTATATTTGTCGGTGTTAATCTTACTTTTTTTCTTCAATATTTCCTAGGCCTTAGAGGTATACCTCGTCGATATTCTGATTACCCCGATAATTTCCTACAATGAAATATTATTTCTTCTATAGGTTCATTTATTTCAATTTTAAGATTAATTTTATTAATATTTATTATTTGAGAATCTTTCTCGGCCAAATGAAAAATTATTAATATATTCTTCTCTAGATCTTCCCTTGAATGATTCAATCAATATCCTCCTCTTAATCATAGATACAATGAAATTCCTTCAATTTAATTTAAAATTTTTTAAATAAATTAATTACTTATTATAATATAAATTTAAATTAAACCTCAATTATAATATTTTAATCAATTCAAATTATTAATTATTTCTATTTTAGTCATCAAATAAATTATTAAATTAAAATCAACTATATATTTCTAATTTTATTTTAATATGGCAGATTTAATGCACTAGTTTTAAGCGCTAGTTAAAAAAAAACATAACTTCTTTTATTAAAAATTAATACATGAATATTATTAAGTCTTCAAAATTCAAATACCCCTACGTACGATATGATAATCTTTTTTCATGACATAACAATAATAATCTTAATTTTCATTACCATAATAATTTTATTCATTATAAGAACAATAATATTTAATAAATTTACAAATCAATTTTCTTTTGCATGGCCATCTTATTGAAATTATTTGAACTATTACACCCATATTTATCTTAATTTTTATTGCTATCTCTTCAATTAAAATTTTATATTTAACTGATGAAATCCACAATAATAAATTAATTCTTAAAACTATTGGACACCAATGATATTGAAGATATGAGTACTCTGATTTCAGGAATTTAAACTTTGACTCATTTATAATCCCCACTTTACAAATCAATATAAATGAATTTCGATTTTTAGATGTTGATGAATCGAAGAGTTTTATTAATTACTCATTACGAATTTTAACTACCTCAATAGATTCATGCGTGCAGTTATTCATGCGTGAACACTTCCTTCATTAGGAATTAAAATAGACTCAACCCCAGGACGATTAAATCAAATATTAACAATTATTAACCGCTCAGGAATTTTTTATGGACAATGTTCAGAAATTTGTGGAATTAATAAAATCATAGATTTATACCAATTGTAATTGAATCCACAAATTTTCTTGATTTTAAAAACTGACTATTATTTATAATAAAAAACTCCTAAATTAAAAAATTAATTCAATATATATTAATCAAAAAATAAAATACTTTTATTATATAAACACACTTAATTAATTAAATCATTTTTACATTTTACAATATAAATCATTATAAATAATAGCTATATCCTACACAATATTTTAATAATTTTCAATTTATTTTATTAATTTTTCTTATCTATTCTTTAAAATTTTATCCTTATAAATATAATAATTATATTCCACGTCAATCTCTTTTTTATAATCTAATTTATTATTATTTTTCCCTATTCAATAAATTATGTACAATATCTACAATATAATAAATATATTTCTCACTTAACATTAAATGACTGATAAAAGTATTGATTTTTTAAATCAAAATATAATAGATAAATTCTCTATTTTTAATGAAAAGAATTAGTTAAAATATATAACATTAAATTGTCAATTTAAAAATATTAAAATTTAAAATAATATTCTTTTGTGCCTCAAATAATACCTATATATTGGTTATGATTATTATTACATATTGGTTATGATTATATTTTGTTTATGTTTTCTTTTAATTATTTTAACAATCAATTTTATTTATTTATTAATCCGCCAGAAATATTGATTAGTCACAAATCTATCCAGATTAAATCAAATTTAAAAAAAATCAATTGAAACTGAATATGATAATGATAAATAACTTTTAAATATATTTAATAAATTTAAAAAAATTAATTTATTTTATAAATATGATAATAAATTTATTTCAGTATTCGATCCTTCTACATCAATAAATTTTTCTTTAAATTGACTAAGAATAATTTTAATTTTTCTGTATTTACTCCATAATTTCTGATTTGAACATTCCCGTTTCACCTTTTTATGATCATCAATTATTAAACATTTATTTAATGAATTTAAAGTGCTAATCTCATACTCTTTTTCAAACTTAATTATTTTTTTAAGTCTAATAATTTTTATTTTTTTTAGAAACTTTTTGGGATTATTTCCTTATATTTTTACTGCAACTAGTCATATAAGAATTTGTTTATTTTTTTCTCTCTCAATATGATTAGGTTTAATAATTTACGAAATTATTAACTATTTCAATGAATTAATAGCTCATCTGACACCCCTAAGGAATCCTTTTTTTTCTCCTTCTTTTGAGCATACTTCCACTCTTCCAGCACCTAGAATAGAAATTGGACAACTTTGATCTCTACTAGGTATTATTCCTTTTAATCCTTTTGATATTCCTTTAATAAGTACTACTATTTTAGTATCATCCGGTTTAACTGTGACATGATGTCATCATAGAATCTTAAATAAAAATATAGAAGAAAGAAAAAAAAGGTTAATAATTACAATCCTTTTAGGAATTTATTTTACTATACTTCAATTAATTGAATACAATGAATCGCCTTTTACTATTGCCGATTCAATTTATGGATCAACTTTTTTCATTGCCACAGGCTTCCATGGTCTTCATGTTATAATTGGTACATTATTTCTCTTTATTTGTTTCATTCAATTAAATTCCCTTCATTTTTCTTCTTATCATCATTTCGGATTTGAAGCAAGAACTTGGTATTGACATTTTGTTGATGTTGTTTGATTATTTTTATACATTTCAATTTATTGATGAAAATACTAAAAATTAATTTAAATAAAAAAATTAATTATATACTAATAATAATAAAATCATTTTTTATATTATTTAAAATTTTATATATAATATTACTTTATAATTTATAAAATATAATATACTATAATATACTATAATATTTTATAATAATATATATTTGAACAATAATTTAATTATAATATTTATTTATAATTAACTAATTTTATTATTCATTTTATACTCTAATAATATAATATCTATTAATTAAATTAATTTTATTATTAAGTAATTATTACTTAAATAAATATTTATTTTATTACACTTTTATTATATTTTATCAATATTAAATTCACATATTTTAATTTTAAACAATTATTTTAAATTTATATTCTCCAAACTTTAATTATTATCATTATATTTAAATTAACTCATCCAATAAACATATTATTATACTATAAAATTTCAATAATTAATCCACACTATTATATTTTATTTCTTACTTTAAATTTATTTATTTATTTATAATAATATAATATATTCATTAAATTTTATACTAATTTATAATTAATATATCAATAAATTAACTTAAAATTCAAAAATTTACACTTGCAAATATATTATTTTACATATTTAATCAGCCAAGCCTTACTTATTAATAATTCTATATAATAATGTTAAAAAATTTTCTATAAAAAAAATTAATTTAATTTATTTAAATATATTTTCTTTTATATATATATTTACTTATAATATATATATTTATATACATATTTATTTTTTTTAAATACTTATTAAAAAATTAATTTTTCTTCTTTTATTATAAATTAAAATTTTTTTTAAAGCATATAATTATCTAAAATACATTATTAACATTAAAAATAATTTACACTATAATTTCAAACATCATTAATTCCTTTAAAATCTTATATTATCTTATTTCAATTTATATAAATTTATATAGTATAAAAATTACATTTAATTTCCACTTAAAAAATTTAATTATAAATTAATATAAATAATAATTTCTTTAATATCTTTATTATATATTCTTTTAATGATTTCTTTCATTTTATTTCTTTTAAATTTTCTTATTTCAAAAAAACCTCAAATTAACATTCGTGAAAAAATATCTTTTGAATGTAGTTTTGACCCAGCGGCACTAAATCGATTACGATAATTTGCAAAAATGTATAATATTTCATAGTACAGGTACATTTTAAACAGTGTATTGTTTTATTGAACTCATTTTTTATGTGTATAGTGTGTATGTGTGTGTGTGTATAGTGTGTGTGTGTGTGTGTGTGTGTGTGTGTGTGTGTGTGTGTGTGTGTGTGTGTGTGTGTGTGTGTGTGTGTGTGTGAAATGAATGCATTTTTTTAAATTTGAAAAGTGCGCTAGCGCCCGTGCATGTATCAGCCAATCATAGTATTGGGCCTATACCGATGTGAGCATATGTGCACATGGTGCTATGATAACCACATAAGCACACCTAGCTCCCACACAAGTGACCACAGCGTGATAAACCACAAAGCCAGCATTCCTCTATTCCCGCCTAATCATTTTTGCTTTGTTTTATGCACGATGCGTTTCAAAGCTCGTGGTGTTTTCTGTCCGTGTCTCTTATACCCACATAAATGAGTGTTTTATTGGTTTTCGTTCTGTGAAACTGAACAAATCTTGAAAAACATCACAGTATAACTCATTTTTATTAACATATTTATTTGTATCCCAACGTGCCTCTAATGGCACGAATCATGCTTGTGCTGCGTTACGTTCCACGTATGCATTGATGAGTATTTGTCCTTATTTAACATTTGATAAACAACAAGAATGAAATGCGTATTATAATGAAAGATAAAATGTAAAAGTATTATTTTTAAATAAATATTTGAACCTATACTTTAAAAGGTATGTGTTTTTCAATTATTTTGTATGGATACTAATAATATATTCTCTAAATCTGAATCAGTGGAAAACATTGTATTATCAGTGATTATTCACTGAAATTTAGTACTAAGTATATCACTGCTTATAGGTCTTGTTTACACCGATTACTTGATATGCGTACTAATAATTTTCTATTAATTTATTTTAATTTTGGTCATATATGCAAACACACACACACACACACACACACACACACACACATATATATATATATATATATATATATATATATATATATACGAGGGTAGTCTTAAAAGTTTTGAGCCTTAACATGAAGATGACTCGTTACTCGTCAAAACCATTCTAGTACTACAATAGTATATGCTTTGAAAAACTTTTGTAAAAATTTCAGCCATTTTGGACGCTCAGTTGTTGTTTGACAGTCGTTTGTGTCGATGTTAGTGTTTTTGTAAAAATGGAAAAAATTGAATATCGTGTAGTGATTAAATTCTTACATTTGAAAGGCAATACGCGGCAATGCGCAAATTAAAATCGAGTTGGACGCTGTTTACGGGGACTACTGCCCCGTCATTTGCCATCGTAAAAAGATGGACAGCTGAATTTAAACGTAGTTGTACCAGCTTGGCTGATGATGGCGTTCGAGACGGTCAAAAACTGCGACCACCGCTGATAACATCGAAAATGTTCACCAAATGGTACTGGACGACCGTCGAATCAAGATTAGAGAGATAGAAGAGGCTATGGGCATATCGAAAGAACGCGTTTGTCATATATTGACTGAAGAATTGGATATGCGCAAACTATCCGCGCGTTGGGTGCCGCGCTTGCTCACTTTGTCCAAAACGAATTCGAATGAACATTTCTAAGGCCCTGTTGGAGCGGTTCAAGCGAAACGAGTCAGATTTTTTGCGTCGATTCATAACTGTAGATGAAACTTGGATCCACCTCTACACTCCAGAGACAAAAGAACAGTCAAAACAGTGGACTGCAAAGGGTGAACCTGCTCCGAAAAAGATGAAGACAGTTCCATCAGCTGGGAAGGTAATGGCGACTGTTTTTTGGGATAGTCACGGAATTGTGTGTATTGACTATCTTGAAAAAGATAAAATAATAACGGGAGCGTATTATGCATCATTACTTGATAAGCTGAAGGCAGAAATTACAAAAAAACGGCCGCATTTGAAAAAGAAGAAAGTGCTGTTCCATCAAGACAACTCACCTGCTCACACTTCGGCGGTCGCCATGGCCAAAATTTACGAATTGCACTTCGAATTGGTTGACCATTCACCGCATTCACCAGATCTGGTCCCTAGCGACTTTTTCCTGTTTCCTAAGCTTAAAGTTTCGCTTGGAGGACAGAGATTTTCATCGAACGAGGAGGTCATCGCATACGTAAACGCCTATTTTGCGAAGCAAGACGCCAACTACTATTTGGACGGGTTAAAGAGGTTAGAGTATCGATGGGAAAAGTCGACTTAAAATCGACTTAAAAGGAGATTATGTTGAAAAATAAAATTATATTTGACCGAAAAAATACTTGTTTCTATGTTAGGCTCAAAACTTTTCAGACTACCCTCGTATATATATATATATATATATATATATATATATATATATATATATATATAATATGTGTATTTCATTAATCATTTTGATCATTTTGATATTGTACCAGTATAATACATCATTTCTTTAAACGCATTGCCGAAATTAAAATAATTTAATAGAAAGTTATGCATATCAAGCTCGATGTAAACTAGGATACTTTTCTGCGTTCAGCAGAAAAAGCAGCTTTGCAGTAATTGTTGTAAAATTCTTCGCTATGATTGGTTTATACATTTAGAATTGTGGAGATCTAAGGGCAAGAAGAAATTATATTAAAGAATCTTACAACAATTGCAAAGCTGTTTTCTTTGCTAAAAAAAACTTTGCTGGCAGCCAGTGGTATACTAATCCATCATATACATTTTGGATATCATATACATTTTAATACATTTTATGCTAAAGAAGGTGATAGAAAAAAAAAACCAAATTGACGTTTATTGTATAACTTAGTTATTTTAATTAAGTGATTTACTTAGTTTTTCAAGGTTTAATTATTTTCAATTATTTTTAAGAAATTTTGTTGTTATATAACAGACTTGTGTTACAAGTGAAGAAAAGAGAATTCATGTTATTTTGCTAACGACTCTTGATGAGGAATTGAGTTTTACGAGAACTTCTTTATGCATAAATAGAAGATCAACAACAAATCAGACGATTATCTTTGTCTCACCCATTAGTTTTAATAGTGTTCGCTTAGATAAAAAAGAATAACAATTATTATCAATATTACAAGCGAAATTCTTGTGCTGGTGTACATTTGCGAGAACCACTGATCTTATACGATTATCTCTTGATATTACGATTTTCCGGATTAGAAGATTTTTTCCGCAAAAGACATGCTCAAGTTCAACATATCTGCATCGGGGACGGTATTCTTAAGTGGAGAACACATTATGAGATACAATAAAACTTGCGTAGCAGCCAGCCTATAAATAGGCGGATAATGCTGCAATTTGTCGAATTTTCTTCAAAACTCCTTCTGACTGATTTTATATTATTAATTTTCGACAATATCAAATTATATATCTTTAGAAACTTATATTAACGCATAATTATTGATACTGATCAATCACTTATATTAATCACTCATATATATATATATATATATATATGTGTGTGTGTGTGTGTGTGTGTGTGTGTGTGTATATGCGTGCGTATATTTATATGTATATGCGTATATATATATATATATATATATATATATATATATATACGCATATACATATAGATATACGCACGCACACCCCCCCCACACACATACCCACACTCCCCCCCCCACACACACACATTCTTTAATATTCTGATTATGATCTTAAAAACATTCTGGCGATATCAACAGAGTGTGCGTCTCACCGCATTAGCTTCTAAAATATATACAGAGACATGTACTATATGTCTCTGCAATATATGTTTTACAAGCTTATATGTTTTACAAGCTGATGCGCAGATGAGATTCATACTTTATTGACATCAGAACATCTTTGAGATCATAACCAGAACGCTTCCAGAATATTACAGAATGTTTCTAAGATCATCATCAAAGTATTAAAACACATTTCCAGAATGTTACAGAATGTCTTCAGAATATTGCTACATACGGGCATAAAATATTTTGCCAAAATATATTGCCAAAATATCTCTGCAATTATCAAAATATTAAAGAACGTTTCCAGAATATTACAGAATGTCTTCAGAATATTGCCAACTGCGGACATAAGACTAATATTATCAGAACGCTTTTGAGATCATCATTAGAATATTTCACATTTCAAATGTAATATTTTGATGATATTCTGGTAACATTTGGTGCTGTGTTGGAAGATAAAAAAGATTTCATTAGTTTCATTGCATATATATGCGCTTCGGGCCTTTGTATAAATATTTTTGTTCAGTATTATAAAATTCATTTTATTAACTTTTTCTGATTATTTTATAACTTTAATTAAATTTTATTTAGTATTTTAATTATAATGTAATATAAAAAAATAATTAATATATTTAATATTCTGTTAATAACTATTAGTAACTTTTTCATAAAGCCTCCAATGTGTATTTATTAATCTTTCTCAAAATCGTATAAAACATTCATAATTGATCCATGCACCTTCCAGAGACATCTCATGGAGCTCTAATGGAGGTCTAATGGAGGTTTCGTGAACATTCAATGGAGATTATATATGATGGATCTCTAATGGACATTCATTGAAGGTTTTTGTTCCGTGTGGATTAGTTATGATTATAAATACTAAATTTAGACAATCTTAATACCTTCGAAGATATATGTAACGTATTCATTTACGAGAATGTTTCTTGCGCTGTTTTTTTTTTATAATTGTTATTTCTTTATTATTTGCCATTTCAACTTTTTTTTTCTCTGATCATGCAATATCTTCGTATTTGCATATATTTAGTGCGATTCTCTGAGAATAGATAATTCGGTGAAATCCAAATATTGCTGAAAAAATGTAGCCGTGAGAGTCATGATATAATTGTTACAACATGAATCAAATTTCAATATAAAATTTTTGTAATAAAAAAAAATAACTTCAAAAAAATTTTAAGCATTTGTAAGACATTAAACAGTAAGTATAAATTTAAAAACAGATATGTAATATTTATATATAATATTATTAATTATTGTGTACTAGCGTCCGACTTTCTAATCTACAAATTTAATATTTAATAAATACTGTTTTCTAAACAGTGAATATTTATAATTTTAATTACATAACTTGCATATCTCAAGTATGTATGTACTATGTATTAAAATATATAAACAATATCAATGAGATACTGAAACTTTTATATTCTAAGAAAGTTTCTACTTTCATATTATTGATTAATTTCTTATAGTATTCAAAATTACCACTACTGGGGTCAATCATGCTAACTTTATGTGAAATTTTTCACTTTTCATTTTTCACTTTTTACTTTTCATTTTTCACACCTTGGGGTCGATTATGTAACTTTTCCCCTAGGAAACGTGAAAAGTGAAAAGTTTCACGTGAACTTACGATCATGTACCATTTTGTGGGATCATGTTCACGTGAAATTTTTCACTTTTCATGTTTCCGTCCTAGGGGAAAAATTACATGATCCCCCAGATCGACCCTCTGATTAAATTTCGTTTGCCCTGCACTGTTTGCACAGACTCTAAATCCAGTGCAGCCAGTGAACTCGTGCATTAAATTCTGTTGCACTAATAACGAACAGTATCATTGACGTCATTTCAGGAATAAAAAACGCTTTAGTGTACACTTCTTGCACTAGTTTAGGAAGTTCAGAAAAAAAACAAACCTATAGGCTGCGTTCCGATATTTACAGGTACTGAAAATCTATAATATACGTGACCTGCACTATATACTTTCAGTAATATAGCAGTGAATATCGGAACGTAGCCGTACAAGAAAGAAAGCGGAATGATTGTGATTGGTCACACTAGTTCTGAGTACATATTCCATTTCGCTGTAGTTTCCGCGCCATAGGACGCCGGTCTGATTGGTCAATTTTTTGCTGATTACGTTTTACTGCTTAAATTTTTTTATGTATGGAAGTCCTAAATAATGATAACAGTAATTACTTTTTTAATAACAAAAATCAAGTTATTTTTTAAAAATAATTTTTTAACTGTGATATAGAAATATTGTATAATTAATGAAATATATATTTTTAGATTTCTTGAATACGCAACTATTGCATTGCAAATTAGTGCATTTGTAATTTGCAATCGCAGAATGAACGGTGGGCGATCGTCGTTAACATGGCGGACGGCGATTTGCTTGTTACTATTTCGGGCGCAGCACTCTCGCTATTATTTTACGAAAATGTACGCAGTATCGGCGAGCAGGTAAGATAAATCATTCATTAATTTGCTAATCATTTTTCAAGTCTTCTTGCATTGCGTGGAAATTCTGTCTTTGAAGACAGATTCACTTTCACTGTTGTATAACCTCTATATACGCCTGTAATTGTGAAAAATAATATTTTGTAAATCTTGTAGATGGGATTTCTCCTTGGAGAAGCACTCGAATTTATCGTGAAAACTTATACTGATTCTGATAATCAAGTGGAGACTGTTAAGATTCATATTAGTAAGTACCTTCTAAATAATTTGTATCTTTCATATAAACAATAAAAGAGAGCTAGAATAGAAGGTACAAATAGACAATCCATAATATAAACATAGAAATATAAATAAAAGAGGCACGTGATGAATATTTAAAATATCTTTTCTATCTTGGATCTAGTAAAAATATAGTTGATATCTTTCTATATATAAGACTTAAAAATATTAAACTCACTGTTTTGCAGAAAAAAACAATGAAGCGCTAAAAGGAGGTGTGATATAGGATTAAGAAATTTGTCAGGAATAAATGAAACCTTTATCATATATTTATATTTGAGATGCATGATTGAAGATTAAGAATTGTAAATTAGAAATAAGAGTTTGATCAATTATAACTGATCTTATTTCACTTTATCATAATTCATTAAATTCTAATATGTTTAGTAAAGTAAAGTTTTAATAGTTTAATATGAACTTAAAGATGCACTATATATATATATATATATATATATATATATATATATATATATATATAATATATCTTTAAAGCATTTGGTTAATTTAACAATTAAGACAACTTTAACAATTAAGACAAATTTATAAATGCTTTATAATATATATATATATATATAACCAGTATGAATATTTTATGTTAATATCTGTAATATCTATGGCTAATATGATCATATTCCATTATGTCAATATCTGGAAATTCAGAACGAATTGAGGAATAATAAGTACTTTAGTAGCATAACATATTCAGCATGATATATTCATTTTCATCAAATTTTCATAGTATGTTCCTGCATTAAATTTTATTAGATTCTAATAAAAATATGATCTGCAAGCCTAAATTGATACTACAATTTATTTTATTATTGCAATGCTTATATACAAAATGCTATGAGTTTTGGAGTTAGATAAATTTTTATCTTTGCTAAAACCACTTTAGTGGTCATAAATTTTTTTATAGTTTTTTTTATAATTTAATTGAAATAAAATGCTCAGACTTTCTTTATTTTGCATTGTTAGGGAGAAAGATTAATTAGTAAATATAACCAGTTTCTTGCCACAACTAGAACAAAATAGAAAGTTGATAAAATCTTATCAACTTTCATATCTGGATTATAACTATTATTATTATTTGTGATCTCTTACTCTTTTTATTTTTATCATTACCGCTGTTATTGTTATTGCTAGTTTATTCTAATGTTAAAAATATTTTTAGATGTGGAGGCCATTGTCTCATGTTCTTTGATTGATCTTTTGCACGACTCTACTGGTCGGATTAACAAAGAGAAGTTACAGGATTTTGTATGTGACAAGAGCAAGCAGGTGATTGGTTGGTTTCGCTTCCGCAGAAATACTAATTGCTTAATTCCCACCATGAGAGACAAAATATTGCACAAACAATTTGCCTCATATTTCTCTAATGGAAATAATTGCAAGGAAGATTTCTTTCTCACTTGTCTCCTCAATGCTTCCACTTCTGAGACACATGGTACTCATAAATTTCGACATGTATTTCTGAGGCACAAGCGAGGGTAAATATCAAAAATTTGACTTAGAATTTGTAAATTTTTTCATAAGTCAATATTTAATTTAAATTTTTTAATTAAATATTAATATGACTAAAATTAATTTGTATCATTTGTTAGAAACATGGAACTATATATGCGAATGATGTTAAATAATATTTAATAAATAATATTTAATAATGTAATTAAAGAATTTTATATTCTACCAGAAAATTACCAGCAAAAGTTTCCTTGTTATTTCTTGATTTGTAATTTGTATTTTTAGGATGTTTGAACCCATACCTTTGAGAATAAACAATTTAGGTGATGATGCATTTAGACACGATGGTTCAGATTATAAACCAACACCTGTTAGAAAATCTGTGGACATACCTGATGGCTTTACCGAATTGATAGAATCGTTAAAGTAACTATTTATCAATGCAATAATTTTTAATTTATTCTAGTTCTAATTTTTTTTTTTACTTTAGAAAAGTACATTATTTTCATAATCTTTGTGATATGAACTCTAATATACAATATGCTCTATAACTCTACTACTCAGTATATGTACTTTATTACTATAC